>NC_135688.1:147500-382500 GCF_964276395.1 Gasterosteus aculeatus | reverse complement strand
TTTATTCCGTTCTTTCTTCTCCTTTGTTGTAAATGAGGAGAAGTTTGAGTTCACAAACAATCTGTGACTCAAAGAGACGAAAAGACCAAACTGAGTAATGTGGAACAGAACATCTTCGTCACGTCTTGGTTGTGCCAGCAGCAGAAACTCTCTTTGCGCTAAAAAGCTTTAGAAACCCGCTGCGGATCTCCTTGGTCCGGACGCCGTAAATGACGGGGTTGATGGTGGCCGGCAGCAGAATGTAGGCAACGCCCATGAGGGTGTTGACGTTGGTCGGTATGGCGATGTTCAGGTTGTGAGAGAGGAAGGTGACGCTACCCACTAGGTAGAAACACATCATGACCATCAGGTGAGTGCCGCAGGTGTGAAACGCCTTCCTGCGATCCTCGCTGGCGGTTGCCGCCCTCAGGGCGGCGTCGAGGATCTTCACATAGGAAAAAAAGATGAGTGGTATGTCCACGCCCACGAAGCACACGATCACGGCCAGGCCTGCCACCATGTTCCTCTCCGTACTACCGCACGCCAAGTTGACTAGCGCCATGTGGTCGCAGTAGCAGTGGCGGATCACGTCGGAGCCACAGAACCGCAACGAACCCGCCAGCGCCACCAGCGTGGCCATGATGGAGCCGCTGCGCACCAGGGCGAGGAGCAGTAGCCTGGACAAGGCGGACGCGCCCACCATCTCTGTGTAACGCAGCGGCTGGCAGACGGCTAGGTAGCGATCCAGCGCCATGGCCAGCAGCAGAGTGGACTCCAGGGATGACAGGAAGTGGGTTGAGAACATCTGGGCCAGGCAGCTGGCCAATGAGATGCGGTTCCAGTCAAAGAGGAGGCCAAGCAGCATCTTGGGCACGATGGCAGTCGCTGCCAGGAGATCGACCGCACAGAGTGCGGCGATAAGGACGTACATGGGGCCTTTCAGGCTCTCCGTGCGGAGCACCACAAGGACCAGCAGGCCGTTCCCTAGCAGCACCACCAGGTATGAGGCGCAGAGCGGCAGCGCCAGCAGCTGCCGGTGCTTCTGCAGCCCGTTGAAACCACTGAACACAAAGGAGGCGTGGGAGAAGTTCCGGCCCGGAGAAGCCTCCATCGCGGCGCCTGCTTTGCCTCGAGCTCAGAACGGCGGCCTGAGAGGAAGCACAAGAACATTCAGAGAACTGATTACGTGAATCTCTTTGCAGACAACTCACAGTAAAAATTCTCATTCTTTACGAGGCATTGTGTATATATTACATATATTATTATATACTGATCAACTGGGAAGAAGCTCGTTATAATGACTCGTTCATTAGTTACTAATAGTAAAAAAGGTACTAAAGTGAATGGAGTAACGTCTCTAACACTCAACACTTTAGGATAAATGTGTTTCCAGACCAGATATCTTCTCAAATAGCAACAATATGTTAAAGATTTAATTATACATAAATACATTTTTATCTAATAAAAAAGCCTTTCCCTAAATACATTGTTTATACTTTAAGTCAATTCTCTAATATCATTGGAATTTGTATCGAATGAAAGCATATAATCCTTAATGTCTTACTAAATAAGAAAATATGGTAATATCAATGAATTAAGATATTAATATTTCAGCAATGCAAATGTTCTCGTATAAAAACCCATAACTTTAAAACGCAATAATACTCAAAGTATAGTTGGATTTCAATGAGAACTCCACTTCATTTCATTCTAATTATTCACTTGTAGGGAAGTGATATTTCACAATAATAGCATGACAGAAAATGGAGGAATCAAACCTTTGGGTTTGTTTGAGATGTCTTTTCAGAACGTTTTACATGTTTTAAAAGAAACTGAAGATCAAACAAAATATTTTAAAAGACAAATAAAAGGAAATGTTAAACATTCCTACCTGCTGAAGTTCCTCAGATGGTTGTCGGGAGGAACTCGGGTCTTCTTATTATACCCCAAGCACAAACGTCCCACAGGAAGACTGATCCTAAACGCAGCAGCACTCTGATTGGCTGAAGCCGGTTGGAACTGGTCAGAATCATTATTTAAGTTCACTTGTTATTATAACACTTAAAAAAAAAATTCTTGTTTTCTAGAGCTAAACATATGAACTAATAATGAATTATAATATTTATTGTTTAACTAATTTATCAAATATAAATACCCCAGATGTGTCTAGTTTCAATTTACATTTTATCCTGACAATGAACCAAATCTGAAGGTCTGTCATTTCTCCACCTTTTGCACCTTGCAATTATTTTCTATAAGTCTTATGAAATATAAATAAACATAATATAATGCTGTGTCTCGAGTCCACAGCTTTGTTCATGTAGAGAAATCTAACAATTAACACGTTGTAATATTGAATCCTTGACAATAAACGAGCAGTTCTTCAGCCGAAGCAAGACGCTCTCCTCCGAGGTTTGAACTGTGGAATCAAATCACCGGTTCCTCCCTTTGGGGCCTTCTGCTTGTTGACGTTATTCCTGCATGCTGATTGGCCAAGAGCCCTGTAGATGGGAGGACACCGGGATTAAGGACCTCTCGGTTCGACTGCTGGGACTCGGAGGTTAATGAGCTCTCCTTGACTCGTCAATAAGCGCTTAAACCAACCCTAAAACATCCCCTGGGGAAGAAAGGAGATTTAAGTGACTTTAACGTGGATGGTTGTTGGTGCAGACAGGCTGGCCAAATACGTCACAAACTGCTGATCTCCTGGGATTTAAACACACAACCATCTCTGTGGTTCACAGAGGACGGTCCCAAAAAGAGAAAATATCCAGTGAGCAGCAGTTGGGTGGTGAAAAAGCTGTGCTCATGTGAGAGGTTAGAGGAGAACGAACAGTTAGGAGGTGTAAGTAAAATTACTGGGAATCCACATCACATGGGATCTCAAACTGCCCATCAACATTTACCACCTGGTGAAGAAAGCCCAACAGAAGTTCTCCTGCTTGAAGAAATTAAACCAAGCCCAACTCAGTTCCTGGTCAACTTCTACAGGAGCACCATTAAGTCAATTCTCTGCCACTGCGCCACCATGTGGTACACCAGCTGCACGACAGAAAACCGGAGAGACCTGGCCCAGGTAGTAAAACAGCCCAAGGGATCATAGGGACTAGCAACATCAGCAAGAACCCAACCCACTCATGTCATCAGGGAAAAGGTTCAGAAGCAAGGGTGTAACCATGGTTTAGACATTGGGGGGGGGGTCCGCTGGACGAGTAGTGATGTGTCGTTCATGAACGATTCTTTCATTTTGAACGAATCCTTACAAGGACTCGGGAGTAGCGAGTCCTCTCAAAGAGAGATTCGTTCATTTCCTCATGGCCGCGCACTGGGACTGTTGCATTGGCTCAGTCAAGGAAACAGAAATGATTCGTTCATTGATTCGTTCACTTCCCGACTGGGTACTACTGAGCCTATGCAGGTCACGTGAAAAATGATTCAAAGACCCGGCAGATGAACGAATCATCGATCCGAAGATACGATCGGGAGGTGAATGATTCGTTCATCTGCTGGGTACAAGTCTTTGAATCATTTTTCACGTGACCTGCATGGGCTCAGAAGAGGAAACGGGAAGGATTTGTTTGCCTCGTTCACTTTCGCGTGACTACGTTTAGTAAGATGTGAATTATTCGGCAACGGCGTAAGCACGCATTCTTTGGGGGGGTTGTGTGCCTCCCAATATTGCGCAAATACCAATCGGTCCCCCCCAATATACTGATCAGCAGAAAATATGTAAAATATATGTTCTCCTTTTAGGAACCCTGTCAATGGATCGGCCCCCTGGCTGCGACTCTGCAAGCGCTGCCGGGCATATAGACCAGTAGACCAATAAATGCTACTAGGATAACGGGTAGTAGTTTTTAGTTTCCCTAACAATGCCAGAACTGGGACAGAGGTAGAGAAAAATGTGTCCCTTGACCCCTGAGGTCTATCAGAGACCTGTCAATCAGCAGCTTCTATGAATGAATGTTAATGGTGATGATGTCATGAACCGTGTGACAGTGCCATGCTGACACCTGGAGACGGACACAACACATTACTGATTGTTCACATGATGTTTAGCAATAAACCTATTATGAAAAAGTAATGAAGATATCAAGGAACATCTCCTAATTTATATAATTTGGGTTTGTTTGTATTGTTGATATGAGAATAAAGGACATTGTCTTTACAACAATTTTAAGAAATATTTGATTTGAATGACAAATACGATATTTTGTATGACTTTTTTATTGACGTACTATACTATGACATTTTAGTTTAAAAAATATCATACCGTAATTATATTATAATTTATTTGAACCTTTTTTATGACGGACTTCCCTTTGACTCTTTTATGAAATAATATTGACAGAACGAGAGATGTCAAAGAAATGTCAAAGATCAGTGTGTCCATCCAGCAGAGGGCGCTGATAGAATGCAACGTGTGCCATATGTTTTATTATGTCTGTGTTTCTGTGTGTGTTTGTGTCACATGTTCGTCTTTATGATCCCGAAGGTGCAATTTGTGCAGCCAATCTGGATAGAAACAAGTTATTTCTTCCCACGACTTGACTCTTTCTTACTTATACAGGTACTGTACTTATACTGTATACTTATACTTGTACTTGTACAGGTTTGCCACTTTAACTGCAATTCATCACTTGTCGTCACTCGTCACTTTGTTACTTGTTTGTTACTTGTTCGTTAGTGCACTTTATGCTTAGTATTTTTCTTTTTAACTTTTTTAATATTTAAAATTTGTAACTTTATTCCCTTGTTTTATAGTAACCCATAGCCTTATTCTACTAACCCATTGCATTAGCATTTCATTCCACTTTATTTTATTACTTGTGCACTGTTGTCTTGTCTGTCTACTGTCGCGCACTAACCGCCAAGACAAATTCCTTGTATGTTTGACATATTTTGGCTAATAAATGTTTCCTGATTCCTGTATACAACGTGTTATGTTTCCAATATGAATGAACCGCTGATTTCAGGTAGTATTTTTGTAACTCTGAACTTGCTGAAGTTTAAAACCCCCCTCGACCTCACCTGCAGAGGCCTCCTGGAGGTCAAAGCTCTGCTGATCGTCCTTGTTGGGGCGGACATGGATACGTACTACAACATGTTTACTGTATCGTTGGACAGTAATGAGTCCCGGGGGAGTCTGTGGACATTTGGACGCTCTGGAGGCTCAGACCGCCTTCACTAATGGGCCCAATTAGCAACCATGCACTGCATCATAGGAGGATCCGCTGCTGTCGCCGTGGTTACTAGGAGAAACACAGCAGTGTTTGGGCTCCTGTGTAGTGACCACAGGAAGCTTCATGTTTGCTATTGTTTCTCTATTATAAACTGGAGAGGATGATTCAGAGCTGGATTATCACCAACAATCATTTTACAAATAATCATACTTTTAGTTCAAAAGAATCACTTGCTAATTTCTATATCAATTATTTTCCATTCCATCTATAATTTATAATCTATCATATTTAACACTCCTTTAACCCGTGGCGGTGAGGTGTTTAAATCAGGGCCCTTTTCCTCGTGCGTGGCTAACTGAGTTAGCCGGATAATTTTCAGGGTAAGATGACGTAAATCGGGCTTTTCCATTCCCGAAGTTTAGAAAAATCACCATAGCAACACAAAAACAGGTTGGTTTGAGCTGCTGGATGAGTTCATCACTCCTGTAGTGGAGGGTAAACGCTCGTACGCTCGCTTATCACCTACTGATGTGACGTTAGCGTCGAGGCTTCGAAGCTTCTGTCGAGTAAAGTCGAGTTTATGCTGCTGGGTTTTCAGAGAGACGCAAGGACACCCAGGGGACACGCAAGACGCCATGACTAGCGTCAGAAGCTACGCAGCCGTGATTGGTCTGCTGACTACGTCCATTACGGAGTCTCACGTCTCCGTTTTCACAGCACAATACGGCCCTTATTAAAAGGAAGAATGTTTACGAGAGAACGGATCAGATTGAAGAGCTTTTAAATATGAGCGCTTGTACAAGCCGTCATTGGCGGACTATGAGGACGCCGGATGGCCTCTGATTCATGGAGGGAGATCTCCACAAACGAGGGGAACAAAGTCGTGGAGGAAAATACGGGACAAATGTGTCCTTGATGAAAAGCAGCAGTGTGGATGCACGGGGCAATAAAGTCTATGATCAATAAATAAAGCAACCAGCGACTTCCACACACAAAGACGTGACTCTCCAGGTCGTCTTCAACAAAACACGTGACTCCACCTGTTGTTCTGGAGGTGAATCGCTCTGCAACACACGCAAGACTTTACAACCAGGAAGTGAAACCAGTGCGTCGACGTAAAGACGCAGAAACACGCGGCGACCTTTAACCCAGGAAGATTTTGATGAAGCGCATATTGCGGCTCGTGTTGATGACGTATGTGGTGACGTTCGAAGCCTCGCGAACCAGCCGTACCACGTGACTGATTCAGGACATGGTTCATGGGTCTGGAGCACGATTGAAAATAAAAGGACTCATACATTTTGTGTACTTCAGACTTCATTGCGCGCTTGTTTACAAACTATTCGAGCTTCTTTTTTCTGTGATGGAACCAACAGGAAAGAGATTTTCTCCTGTCTGGGGACATTTTGAGCTGATCTCTCACAATAAGGTATGCACATAGTAATATGTTACTAATAACTAGCATAATATATTGTAAATAAATCTGACACTGCGTATTGCTTGTCTTTCTTCTTATTTCTGGTATTTTCAAAGGGGAAGTGTCTGTTGTGTTCAAGGGAGCTCGGATACAACAATAACAGCTTAAATAAACGTGTTACATGCTGTCCCTAGTAACACAAGCACAGTCACAAACCAACAAGTCCGTATGTGGCCGTGGCTCAATGGGTAGAGAGGGTAACACAGTTTTTTACTTTTCACATCACAACCCTCTCCCCAATTTGTTTCCACTTTCCCTTTTGACCCCGCCATTGTATCATAAAGACAGACACATCACAGGTCATTTAGCTGATGCTTTTATCCAAAACGACTTACATTACATTTTTGCCCGGGGAGCAATTAGGGGTCAGGTGTCTTGCTCAGGGACACTTCAACATGGGATATGGGGCAGCCGGGGCTCAAACCACCAACCTTGCGGTTCCGAGCACACCCTCTCTACCCCTGCACCACATTGACCCCAATATGATATTAATACGATCATAAGTTATGTATCACACATCACAAAGATCATTCATTCATTCAATTAAATGCTTCACACACCAAAGCCATGGTGTCATTTCATTTATTGACCACTTGGTGGCGCAGTAGAGCAAATTAAGCACCATGAAGTTTCGGCCGTGTCTGGCACAAATGGATGGAAAGCTTCATAAAGCTTCATCTCGCCATCACTAGGTATCAATATTCTTAAACTTATTCCTGGGCCCTCTTCCTCACACTCCCCAACACGCTCTCACTCCCACCTGACCCACCTGAAGTCCGTCACCGACCCCCTCCTGGACCCCCTGCAGTTCGCCTACAGAGCCAACAGGTCTGTGGACGACGCTGTCAACATGGTCCTCCACTACATCCTCCAGCATCTGGACTCCCCAGGAACCTACGCCAGGATCCTGTTTGTGGACTTCAGCTCTGCTTTTAACACTATCATCCCGTCTCTGCTGCAGGACAAACTCTCCCAGCTGCACCGCCCGACTCCACCTGCAAGTGGATCACAGACTTCCTGTCTGACAGGAAGCAGCACGTGAAGCTGGGGAAACATGTCTCAGCCTCTCGGACCATCAGCACCGGTTCCCCCCAAGGCTGCGTTCTTTCCCCTCTGCTCTTCTCCCTGTGCACCAACAGCTGCACCTCCAGTCACCAGTCCGTCAAGCTCCTGAAGTTTGCGGATGACACCACCCTCATTGGACTGATCTCTGGTGGGGACGAGTCCGCCTACAGGTGGAGTCTGACCATCTGGTGTCGTGGTGCAGGCAGAACAACCTGGAGCTCAACGCTCTAAAGACAGTGGAGATGGTTGTGGATTTCCGGCGGAACAGAGCCCCACCCTCCCCCATCACCCTGTGTGACTCCCCCGTCACTATTGTGGATTCCTTCCGTTTCCTGGGCTCCATCATCACCCAGGACCTCAAGTGGGAGCTGAACATCAGCTCCATCACCAAGAAGCTCAGCAGAGGTTGTTCTTCCTGAGGCAGCTGAAGACATTCAACCTGCCAAAGACGATGATGGTGCACTTCTACACGGCCATCATGGAGTCCATCCTCTGCTCCTCCATCACCGTCTGGTACGCTGCAGCCACAGCCAAGGACAAGGGCAGGCTGCAGCGTGTCCTCCGCTCTGCAGAGAGGCTGATCGGCTGCAATCTGCCGTCCCTGCAGGACTTGTTCGCTTCCAGGTCTCTGAAGCGAGCTAAAAAGATGGTAGCCGACCCCTCCCACCCCGGACAAAACCTGTTTGTGCCCCTTCCATCTGGCATGTGGCTGAGGTCCATCAGGACTAAGACCTCCCGCCACACCAACAGTTTCTTCCCGTCAGCAGTCGGGCTCATGAACAGAGCCGGTCCCCCACTGACTGACTATAACATCCCACCGGTCACTCCCCTTCACACTGCACATGTCACTTTAACTGCAATTCCACTTTGTCGTCACTCGTCACTTTGTCACTTGTCTGTTACTTGTTTGTTAGTGCACTTTATGCGTAATATTTTTCTTTTTAATATTTAAAATTTTTAACTTTATTCCCTTGTTTTATACTAACCCATAGCCTTAGCCTTATTCTACTAACCCATTGTATTAGCATTTCATTCTACTTTATTTTATTACTTGTGCACTGTTGTCTTGTCTGACTACTGTCGCGCACCAACCGCCAAGACAAATTCCTTGTATGTTTGGCATATTTTGGCAAATAAATGTTTCCTGATTCCTGATTCCTGAATCTGGTCTGGCAGCCGCCCTGAGCTGCAACCAGTCAGTAACCCTAACGGCCATTTGAACTGGCGGGAACTGCAATAGCCACCCTCCGATTGGGCGGGACTCTCTCGTCCATCCAATCCTCGGCATGGGATGTCACAGCATGCTTTGCATACCCTCAATTAACCCACATGAGGTTGCCAGGAGCGACATTAATGTTATAGGTTGCTGTTGAGCTTTCGGTCAAGTTTGAGTTGTGAATACTGGAGATCATTAACTGGTCAGTTTAGCATGATAGCTAGTTAGGCTATCATGCTAACATTAGCTAACTTGGGACTGCATTACACGTTGCTCATGCTGCTAACGTTATCTTTGTAGCCATGGTTTGCTTGTTTTAGTCGCGATTCTATAGGGTTCTTCCTTGAAAAGTTGTTAGCCTGGAGGCGCTTCGGTAAAACATGCTATCAAATGTCCACTTCAGAGGGGGGTTATCGGGCTAACGGCTAAGGATGGTGTAGTCTGTCCATTGGTGCAACGCATACACTGACATATTCGAACTACAGTGCCAATTTTGCTTTTTTTCAGATTCAGATTTACTGTTGTGTGCTTTTCTATATATTTCTCAGAATATCAAAGGAAGTTGCTCTCAACAGTTGACTCAAGGTAAAGTGAAATTAGTGTTGTTATAGGTTTAACTTGACATAACATTATTAGTTACAGTACAGTTACAACTTTGAGAATAAATAACATGGATAACTCAGTGACTTGAATGTGAACCAATATGAAAGACATGAACTAGGGTTACATTGAACCAAGAAATAGATTACAAAAAGGAATCCACTACATGTAAGTAGGGCTGCAACTAACGATTATTTTGATAATCGATTAATCGGTCGATTATTTCTTCGATTAATCGATGAATCGGATTTTTAAAAAACGGCATTAAAAAGCTTTAATTTCCAAACCTTTATTCTAAAACAGAACCTCAAATTCGTCAGAACTAGTTCTCTATACCACACTCACAAACACACCCTCATGTTCACTTGAAGCATATTCATTAAATTATTACTATCATTGTAGTGCAAGTTAAGTAAATGCATACATTTAAAAAACAACCAAGTGCTATGAGATTGATTTAAAATGGCATTTGTAAATAAATGCATTAGAGGCTTCTTAGTTGATTTAATGGATCACCATGTGTCTCCCTTTACAGGCGTCACATCAACTACCGTATAACCCACAGTATATGCGCAAGTGCACTGGACTACCGTATATGACAGCATTAAAAAGTACAACACACACAAATATATTTGTCAACAATAACCGATATGGGACAAAGCACAAAATATCAGACAACACATTGAAAAATGAAAGGTCCAAAAGAGGCGAGTAAATAAAAACGTGTCTTATTCTTGCTAACTGCTTCACTGCTGTTATTAGCGAGCTAACGCTAGCTTGATCAGCTGGATGACGAGTAAACAGGAGGCTCGTTACGTCCCTCACGTCAAAGCGGGACAACGTGGACCGGGACCCCCCACGCTCGCACACCTCCTTGTGACTCACAACAACGGCCGGCTGCTCGTTCCTCTACGGCGGCTCGGCGCCTTTATTTTTATTTTTGCTCCTCGCGCATCTCCGCAACTCATTGAGTGACGTAATAATCGCGCGACACAACGAATCGATAATGAAATTCGTTGCCAACGCTTTTAATAATCGATTTTAATCGATTTTATCGATTCGTTGTTGCAGCCCTACATGTAAGTAGATTCATCAATAGTTATCTAAACACTTACCTGGCATTTATCTAATGTCTCTCTGTAAACCTCTTAATTATTTTGCCGTTTTTTATCTGTAGACTATGAATTGGCAACTTAAACCTACATATTCAGAAACCTTTATAAAATATGTGGGTAAAATGTTTGTTGACCTCTGATTCACATTTTTCTGATAGGATGTGACCAAAGATGCCGTTGAAGAGGACATTGTGCAACATTTCCTGAAGGTCGTGGTAATCAATGGAGGTGCAACAATGAAAGATCTGTTGATCGTCATCGAGGCAAAGAGGTCCTCCATGACTGAAAGTGTGGCAAAGGCGTGCCTTCTTCTCACGGCCTTCACTTATGCAATGAACTTGCATAACTTGTTTCAGAAGCTCTTTCTGAAGCTTGATGTGTTAAAGATTATGCAAACTTTAGTATAACTACCCATCTGATACTGAACACTGAATTGTTGTAATTTTTGAAGGAGTTACCCTTTTAAAAACATTGAAAGCCAACGCATGTTAGTGATGATACTTACGTTTGTTGATGCAATTCTGCACTTTTATGGTTCATTAAAAATAGTATCTTTGTAAGGATCTCGTCTTTGTCAGAGATATCTCTGAAAATGTTTGTTAAATGTTCTTAAATGTTTTGATGGCAGCACTGATTTCTAAATGTTTTAAACCACTGGCAACCACTTTTTATACCTGTATTGGTTGTATGTATGTCAGATGACAAGTAAAGGTGCTGTAGTTTAAAAAAAGCTTATTTATTAAATAAAAGTAGCCTAAATTAAAAACTGCAAAAATAATTATATTTGAATAGTGGTGTAGAATAGTGATAAATAGACAACATATAGAGTAAGAATTACTTAATATTTCTCAATGGGATAAGGAAAGAAAAGATAGTTAAATAATCCTGAAACATAAAGATTACTAACAAAGACACATGACCTAAGTAAAAGTACATTTAATGTCTAAGGAAATCATTTAAAATAATTTACAAGTACAATTTACCTGAATATTTTGGATAAAAAACAATTCCTACTTGTAAGTAAACTTAACTTGATAATTCCTGAGTTAAAATTACTCACAATTTCAGTGTGGAAATTGTTACCTAGCTTTTTTCAAGCAATGTCACAGATTTTCAGTGTAGATTAGGCCCTGAGGGTCCAGGGTCTTAGGGGGACACCGAGGGTTCAAGAAGAAGAAGCCATTTTATTAAGTATATTATTTTACACATACAGGAAATTGTTCTCTGCATTTAAGCCATCCCACACAGTGGGCTGCTGTAAAGGTGCCCGGGGAGCAGTTACGGGGTTAGGGGTTTTGCTCAGGGACACTTCCACACGGAACATGGAGCAGCTGGGGTTAGAACACTGAGGGTTCAGGGTTCAGGATGGTAGGGCGACTCTGAGGAATCAGGGTTTGGGGTCTTAGGGTGACATTGAGGGTTCAGGGCCTAAGCCCTTCCCCATCCTGTGTATAAACTAAAATGGTATGTATAAATATCATTCTGGCTTGACCCTTGAACCCTTGCACTTTTTCTTTTTTCCTATTTTCTGTACTATCAAATCAAAACATTCATAATCTGTGCGAGTCCTCCCTTGCAGAACTATATAATAATTGTGATGGCGCACGTTAATGCGTTATTATCACGTTAGCACATTTATTCATTACCAACAACAAACAAATATTTTATTGAACATTAATGCAATTTTTTAAAATGATTATTAATTTGAAAATGTGTTGCTTACTGGCTCTGAATACACATACAGAAACACCATGGGTGACTTGGGAGGCTTGAAGGCCGTTCCACAAAGACTGCTCTCCTTGCTGTCTCAGAGCATCTCCACACTGCTAGAGCTCCTCTCTCTCCTCTGTCCTCGTCCTTCTGGACCTCTCTGCTGCATTTGACACAGTCAACCACCAGATCCTTATCTCCTCCCTTCAGGAACTCGGTGTCTCAGGCTCTGCTCTCTCCCTTCTCTCGTCCTACCTCGATGGACGCACCTACCGGGTAACCTGGCGAGGATCTGTGTCGGAACCTTGTCCGCTTACTACTGGAGTTCCTCAGGGTTCCGTCCTGGGTCCCCTCCTCTTCTCGCCCTACACCAACTCTCTCTGCGCTGTCATTCGCTCGCATGGTTTCTCCTACCACAGCTATGCTGATGACACCCAACTAATTCTCTCCAACAGGACTGAACTACTTCTCTTTCTGGGAAAATATTCTCCGACCAAGAACTTGACGGTTAACTTCTGCAACTCCACTTTGACTGCAGGAACCTCAGCTTGACACTCGACAGCCGACTCTCCCTGACTCCAACATCACTGACAACACCATCCTGTAGATACTCGCTCTACAACATCAGGAGAACACGTCCTCTTCTCACTCAGAAGGCAGCGCAGGTACTGATTCAGGCTCTTGTCGTCTCCCTCCTGGACTACTGTAACTCCCTCCTGCAGGTCTCCTGCTACCACCATTCCACCTCTGCAGCTCATCCAGAATGCAGCAGCTCCACTGGTCTTTAACCTTCCTAAGTTCTCCCTCACTCCTCCACTCCTCCGCTCTCTTCACTGGTACCGGTGGCTCATCCAGTTCTAAACACTGGTGCTCACGTACCATGCTGTGAATGGATGGGGTCCAGCTTACATCCAGGACCTGGTCAAACCCGACATCCCGACCCGCACACTCTCTCAAGACTGCTTACATGAACAGAAAAGGAATAGAGAAAGATAGCAAATTAGTTATTAAACACCACTATTCATTATACCAACATACATTAATAACAAATTCCATTAGTACTGAGAAAAGTTCATGCTGGTTCCTGATAAGAGAAACATGTTTTTGCAGTTCAGTAAACAAAGAAAACTTATTTATGTTGGAAGGTTCCCATTATAATGTACTTTGCCAATATAAACTAGATAAAACCTTAATGCCCTGTTAGTGGAAAATAGCTTTAGTTTTCATATTTTATTTGATTAAATTAATTTTGAAGTTGAAATACTTTGTTAAGAGGATTGTGCTGTTAAAAAGCACCTTAATGAAGGTGTTTGCATAAATATAAGTGCACAATACACTACTATGTTTACTTATTGTAAGTCGCTTTGGATAAAAGCGTCAGCTAAATGACAGTACAATGTACTTTTGAATTCATTATGGAATTTTTGCGGTTAATCATAACTAATTTATATGTTTGATATTAGACTTTTACATATAACGTGGATTTTGGAGAGATTCAGGCCGTACAGAACGGGGTTGAAGAGCGGCGGGCACGTGAAGAAATATAACGACAGAAAGATTCTTAACACATTGGGTAAACTGTTCATGTTAAACCTGCTCTGTGATACCTCAAAGCAAGCACCCACGGAGAAGTTCAAGAGGGAAGCCAGGTGAGGTGAGCAGGTGTTGACAGCTTTCTGTCTGGTCTGCTTAGAACCAGAGAAACAAACTACAAGGATCTTCATGTAAGTGTAAAATATTAAAAGCAAAGAGCCAGAGATAGTGCTAAAAGTGGCAACAAGTCCAAATAAATTAATCACATGGGTGTCAGAGCAGGACAGCTTCTCGACAGAGTGAGTGTCACAGTAAACCTTGTAAATGATGTTCCCACAGAGCTGCAAAGGAGCAGTCAAAGACAGTAAAACAACCATTAAAACACAAGGATATAACCACGTCAGAGCAATAAGAGTGGCAATTGTATAATAGGTCATGCGTGTGTTATAGTGTAGAGGATAGCAGATGGAAAGATACCTGTCATAAGACATGACGGATAAGTTTAACAATTCAACAGCTGCATACAATTTTACACAGAAAATCTGCAGGAAGCAAAGCGGAGCAGAAACAGTGTGAATGTCCGAGAGGATCTGAACCAGAAGGAATGGAAACAAGCCTGTACTACCAAACAGCTCATTTACAAACAGGCTGCAGAGGAAAAGGTACATGGGTTCATGTAAGCTTCTGTTCATGCAGATAACCACAATGAGCAGCAGATTGGAACAAACTATTACAACATAAATACACATTAAAATCATGAACCATAAGTATTTAAAACCCCCGGTGTCAACGTAGGCACCAAGTGTGAAATATGAAACCTGAGTTGAGTTAATCATCATCCCCTTTTTGGTTAATGACAATATTACAATATATTTGCTCAGCAACTAATAACTATGTTATGTGTCACACATTTATTAAAATGCAACATCAACACCAGATACACGTGATCATTGGTCAGCATGGTAATCCTGTAAAGATTAATTGTCATCAAAATCGCGTTACAAAGTACAGAAAAACATCTGTGATGTGGGAGTCCGTGCATTCACCTATGATCCTCCTGCAGTCAGGGTGTGAGTCCCTCCTCAACGAGTAGAAGCTCACCCATGTCTTTTATACCTTTTCAACCGGGGAAAACAGCAGCAGATTCAGGTCATCCGGACAAGTCCCATTCAATTGATTCGTGCTCCCTTCCAAGAATAGTTCAGAACACTTTAAGATGATTAAACGGTTTCCTTCAATACGCAGTTGCTTCTTGTTATCACCTACTGTCATAATCTTCCCAGTTGTCTATTAGGGGTGTAACGATTCATTCTAACAACGATTCGATTCATGGTTGCCGATTCGATTCATGGACGATCTGGGTTAATTTAGAACGATTCGATTCGATTCAGTGACTTGATATCGATTCAGTGACTTCACTGGACAGTGCAAGCAAAGTTTCTGAGATCCCTGTTGTTTCTTGTAAGGAAATCAGGTTTAAATTAATTATGGATATTATAAACAAGCAAACAACAATTAACGGCAAATGTATAAACCTTTTATTTGAATCAAGTGCCATTTTCAATGTAAACATGACACAATAATTACACAATGTTTGGATCAATTCACAGAATCCCGGATTTTCACCCTCATTGTCGGGTCGCACGTCTTTACATATAAACTTGTTACTGTGATGTGAGTTTGGTGCTGGAGGCCTGAGGCGTCTGCAGAGCTGAGTTACCTGCTGCTGCTGCAGCGGTGACGCTGCTGGAGGTCCTGACTGTCGGCGATGTTTAATCCCACGGCGCCTTAGTAGACGGCCGGAAAGATTCCTCGTGTTTCCCTGGTTTTTTATTTGGCTTCTACATATTCTACAAACAGCGAGCGACTTATTTAGAACACCTCCGTGTTTGCAAAAGCCAAAATGTTTCCACTGGATCGATACGTTGGTTTGTAAATGTCTCGCTCACAGTCGTCTCCTCCACGCTGTGTGTTGTTGTTGTGCTGCTGCTGCGTACTGATGACGTCACAGACAGGCAGACTGACAGTAACGTTTAACGCGTCTAAAGTGCTAAAAAACAAACACACATCCACACCGTTTTTGTACTTAAATCCAATGTGCAGTTTCCAAGTATCGATACAATCGATTATGTACCATTTCAATCGATTTGTAATCGATATATGTAGTCCGGAATGCCGATTTGCGGAGCACAGATCGATTCAGTTGGATCGCAGGAATATAAATCGATTAATTGATTCAGTGGATGAATCGTTACACCCCTATTGTCTATACATCTTATTATATCTTAATATCTTATATAATCCTGTATTCAAATCTCCAAAGGAAAAATAATATCCCATTCAAAATACTTTTGTGGTGGGGGGGTTTGTTTGATTCAAGGGATGAGGCCAGATTGAGATGCAACTGCAGATGAATTGGGCAAGAAGAAGAAGGGTCCTAGAATTGCCAATGCACTCAGGTATATTGGGTACAGGACCTCTTACTTTGCTTCCACAAAGTAAGAGCTGAACTCCTTTCAGCTGGTCTTATGTTGTTTAACTCTCTTTGGGGTGTGGAAGGCAGCTGAAAGGGCCCGTGGATTAGTTGCAGAGACCTGGAAACTAACTGAAAGGTCCATGGACTAGTTACAGAGAACAGTAAGTAAGCTAAAAAGCCAGGGACTAGTTGCAGAGGCCTCGAGACTAGCTGTAGATATCCAAGAACTAATAGATAGCAAGGTGTCAAAGGACAGGTTGCGCAGGAAGACTAGCTGTAGTTGTCCAGGGATAGGATGCACAGGCTAGGAGACTAACCGGAGGTCCAGAGACTAGCTGCAGATACCTGAAAGATCCATATACTAGTCACAGAGACCTTTTGACCAGCTGTAGAGGTCCATGTACTGGTTGCAGAGGCCTAAAGACTAGCTCTGGAGGTCTAGTGACAGCCTAAAGCCTAGTGACAGTCTAAAACTAGCCGCCAGGTCTACAGAGACCTGGCGGCTAGTTTTAGAGGCCCATGGACTAGTTGCAAAAGCCTGAAAACTAGCTGAAACGTCCATGGACTAGTTGCAGAGGCCTGGAGACTAGCATTGAATTGTCACTAGAATTGACCTGTTTAGACAAATTATTTACTATGTTTTTTATTGATCATTTTTCCCCGCCGCCTCAAATTTGTTTCTTCAGGATCAGGATCAGGAGGAAACATTTATTGCCAAAATATGTCAAACATACAAGGAATTTGTCTTGGCGGTTGGTGCGTGGCAGTAGACAGTGTAACAAAAGACAAGACAGCAGTGCACAAGTAATAAAATGAAATACTAAAATGGGTTAGTAGGATAAGGCTATGGGTTAGTATAAAATAAGAGAATAAAGTTAAAGTTAAAAATTAAAAATATTAAACAAGTTACAAAATATTAAAAAAGTGTATTGAACAAGTGACAAGGTGACGAGTGACGACAAAGTGACGAGTGAGAAATGACAGTAAAGTGATGTGTGCAGTGTGAAGGGGAGTGACCGGTGGGATGTCAGAGTCAGTCAGTGGGGGACCGGCTCTGTTGATGAGCCCGACTGCCGACGGGAAGAAACTGTTGGTGTGGCGGGAGGTCTTAGTCTTGATGGACCTCAGCCTCCTGCCAGATGGAAGGGGCACAAACAGGTTTTGTCCGGGGTGAGAGGGGTCGGCTACCATCTTTTTAGCTGCTTCAGAGACCTGGAAGCGAACAAGTCCTGCAGGGACGTCAGATTGCAGCCGATCAGCCTCTCTGCAGAGCGGAGGACACGCTGCAGCCTGCCCTTGTCCTTGGCTGTGGCTGCAGCATACCAGACGGTGATGGAGGAGCAGAGGATGGACTCCATGATGGCCGTGTAGAAGTGGACCATCATCGTCTTTGGCAGGTTGAATTTCTTCAGCTGCCTCAGGAAGAACAACCTCTGCTGAGCTTCTTGGTGATGGAGCTGATGCTCAGCTCCCACTTGAGGTCCTGGGTGATGATGGAGCCCAGGAAACGGAAGGAATCCACAATAGTGACGGGGGAGTCACACAGGGTGATGGGGGAGGGTGGGGCTCTGTTCCTCGGGAAATCCACAACCATCTCCACTGTCTTTAGAGTGTTGAGCTCCAGGTTGTTCTGGCTGCACCACGACACCAGATGGTCAGACTCCACCTGTAGGCAGACTCGTCCCCACCAGAGATCAGTCCAATGAGGGTGGTGTCATCCGCAAACTTCAGGAGCTTGACGGACTGGTGACTGGAGGTGCAGCTGTTGGTGTACAGGGAGAAGAGCAGAGGGGAAAGAACGCAGCCTTGGGGGGAACCGGTGCTGATGGTCCGAGAGGCTGAGACATGTTTCCCCAGCTTCACGTGCTGCTTCCTGTCAGACAGGAAGTCTGTGATCCACTTGCAGGTGGAGTCGGGCGGTGCAGCTGGGAGAGTTTGTCCTGCAGCAGAGACGGGATGATGGTGTTGAAAGCAGAGCTGAAGTCCACAAACAGGATCCTGGCGTAGGTTCCTGGGGAGTCCAGATGCTGGAGGATGTAGTGGAGGGCCATGTTGACAGCATCGTCCAAAGACCTGTTGGCTCTGTAGGCGAACTGCAGGGGGTCCAGGAGGGGGTCGGTGAGGGACTTCAGGTGGGTCAGGACTAGCCGTTCAAAAGACTCCATGACTACAGAGGTCAGGGCGACGGGCCTGTAGTCATTGAGTCCTGTGATCCTGGGCTTCTTGGGAACAGGGGTGATGGTGGAGGCCTTGAAGCAGGCTGGTACGTGGCAGGTCTCCGGGGAGGTGTTGAAGATGTCAGTGAACACCGGAGACAGCTGGTCAGCACAATGCTTCAGGGTGTGAGGGGAAACGGAGTCCGGGCCGGCTGCCTTACGGGGGTTTTGTCTTTTGTTTGTCTCTGTACTTTATTGGCTCTTATATGAGCGCTTTGTTTTAATTATATTTTCTTCAGTACTTTTGTTTATGAAAAGAGCTCCATAAATCAATTTTTCTTACATTTTACTCTAGGAATCAGCATCGTACCTGCGTGTCTTATCTGGCATGCAGAGTTCTTCCTTGTTTACTGTGTGTTATACACACCAATACATATGTAACATACATGTACATTATGGTGTATTATTATGTCTATAAATACATATATATAGATATGCATTTAGTAATGTGTTTCGAATCATCATGGGATTCATTGGTCAACTGAGATGTCTTTGTTTTGTTGTTCCCCTTCTTTTGTTTATTTCATTAATCAATGTATTTTTTTCCTCTTTGTGGACTGCCTTTGGTTCATCATCTCAGGGGAGTGGGTTAGTGGGAAACAAGGGAGACGGAGGGGAGTGGGGGTTTAGTTACCTCCTCAGGAATTATTGAACAATAAACTAATGACGTGTTACTGTTGACCTACTGATCACCCTTCAGGCTTGTGGGGTTTAAAATGACTAAATGTACAAATCGCACCAATAAATTGCATTTCCACTCAGCAGCTTTTACGTTTTTTTCTGAATACTTATGCGCTAATCGTGATTCTTGTAGCATAATTTCTAAAACTATTAATACGTATAGTGTGAGATGCATGTAATGGTAAAATATATTATAACATTGTTTTGTGCTAAAGCCGTGTCTCAAGTGTCCTGTATTTGAAGGAGCAACATGATACAAAATGTTAGTTTGCAGCTGTGTCCTGAGAAGGGAGAGCGGTCAACTCGATCTCATAGACGCTTCAAAACAAAGGACTTCTGTTCATGGCCTTGGTTCATATCTTATTCGGTACGAAAGTTCTCGGATCTATGTCAATTAATTATGATTTGCACCGACCACTGAGGAGGATCTTGTGTGTGTGCTACCCTCAGCTTCACCTGGGTTCTTATCTCAACCTGATTTGTAGCTTCTCGTACCCGGCACTGGCCTTCACATGTGTATAAAAACTCAGCGTTTTTACTGCTCGGAGACGTCATTACACCGAACGCTGAGATACGTACTTGTGTGTCTGACCTCCTGCTTGCAAGCAATAGTTAGAGCCAGATATCTGCGGAGAATTGCTCATGTAATCTTTTTCTCTTCTAAATAAATGTTAACTTTTTGACTTTAATTGATCAACGTGTTGCGATTCTTCTCATCAACCAACTCGGGGGTTTGCAAAACTAAAAGCACAAACACTGCTTTGCACTCAGTTTGCAATTTTGTAACACACACTTTGCAAAACTGTTGGCACAATTCACTGCACAACACTCTTTTTGCAGAAATTTAAACACAACTCACTGCTTACACTCAACCAAATTTCCAACACACTCCTAGCAAAATTATACACATGTATGGCTATCATTAACACTATTTTGCCAACTGTCTGGCACACTTTCACATGTGAAAACTGTTTTAGATAATTAGTTGACTTTGTAATCAGCCTAAGCACTATAAATAAGCCACAGGCGAGCTGTCGGTGAGTACAGTGGAAGGAGCAGTAAGAGTGAGAATCAGAGGCCGAGGAGGCCGAGGGAGAGGACGTGTAGGTGAAGAAGTTGGAGGAAGAGGACGTGGAGTTGAAGAAGCGAGAGGGTTAGAGGATGTTAGAGGAAGAGGACAAGGAGGAGCAAAAAGAGGACAAGGAGGAGAAAGAGGAAGGGTGAGAAGAGTAAGAAAGAGAATAACTGATGACATCAGAGCTACAATAGTGGACCATGTCATCAACCATGGGATGACCCTGAGGGAAGCTGGCCAACGGGTTCAGCCTAATTTGAGCCGCTACACTGTGGCAAGTATCATTAGGACATTTCGAAATGAGAATCGGTAAGTACTTTGTAGCACTGCCATACTCGAATGGGAACCACAACAGTACCACACATAATACCATAAATACTGAAATTGTTACTTTACAGAATTGCTAGACGTCCAGATGTTGGGGGCAGAGGAAGAATGTTCACTCCAGAGCAAGAGACCCATATAGTGAACATGGTGATTGCCAATAATGCAATAAGACTCCGCGAAATACAGCAGCGCATAATTGATAATGACACCATCTTTCAAAATATACCCAGTGTAAGCATTTCTGCACTAAATCGTGTACTTGCGCGGCACAGAATAAGAATAAAGCAAATTTACAGTTCCTTTCGAGAGAAACACAGAACGTGTAAAGCAACTGCGATATGACTATGTGCAGGTAAGCTATAGTGTCATTGGTTCTGAATTTGGAAGTGCATACTGTAGTGCTGTGCATGGGCCTGATGTGTTGCATTTGTTTTGTCTTGTCCAGAGAGTGATGGAACTAGAAGCAGATGCCATCGGACATGAGCTACTTTTTGTAGATTCGGCTGGTTTTAACCTCGGTAAAACCAGGAGACGTGGCAGGAACATTATTGGACACCGTGCCATCATCAATGTCCCAGGACAACGTGGTGGTAACATAACCATGTGTGCAGCTATAAGCCAAAATGGTGTTGTTCACCATCATGCAACCATAGGCCCGTACAACACTGCACACATTATTGCATTCCTGGACACCTTACATGACATGCTCACAGAGACCGGAGCATACCCCATATGTCATCATATGGGACAATGTTAGTTTCCATAGGGCTGCTTTGGTCCGCAACTGGTTTACAGACCACCCATTCTTCATGGCACTCAACCTCCCTCCATACTCTCCATTCTTAAATCCCATCGAGGAGTTCTTCTCTGCCTGGCGCTGGAAGGTGTACGACCGTCATCCTCATCAACAGGTAGCCCTTTTACAGGCAATGGAGGAGGCACTCCCCTTCATACTGCACATGCCACTTTAACTGCAATTCATCACTTTTTCGTCACTCGTCACTTTGTCACTTGTCTGTTACTTGTTCGTTAGTGCACTTTATGCTTACAGTTTTTGCCCATTGCTTGAACACTATAGACACAGGCTTGAACAAAAGTAACATAACTTGAAGTTGTTGTAACTATACCTTAAACAAAGTGTAACCATACCTTAAACAAAAGCGCTGCTTTGCACTTTAGTTGCAATTCTGTAACACACTTGCTCCTTTTTGCAACACACTTGCTCCTAGACACTACAAACTATTTCATATATAAGACACTTAGTTCAAAAATTAAATCTCAGGGTACCATTGGGAAAACACATCTATTCAAAATACAACACACATTGGTTAATTGAAAAGACTTCGACACACACCTGAAAAAACTGAGCACTAAACAGCCAGGTACAAAAAGGCCCCAGTTGCAGTAACACGTTTTGAGAACTTTGCAAGCATGGAGGCAGAGAGCTAGAGGCAGAGGACGAGGAAGACCGAGACAGAGGGGAGGACGTGGTCGAAGAGGCCACACAAGGACCATTATTTCGGATGACATAAGAGCAACTTTGGTGGACCAGGTCATAAACCGTGGCCTGACTATGAGGGAAGCTGGGCAGAGAGTCCATCCTACAGCCGTATCACAGTTGCATCCATAATAAGGACATTCCGACTGGAAAACCGGTATGTCTTCAACTGTATACTCTACTCAGACTGTGGATGGCTTTTGAGTAAAGCCATCCACAATATGTATGTTTTTGTTAGAGAATCCTGGACATGGATGGAGCTGTCCAGCCACATGAATGTATTTACATTGACGAGGCTGGATTCAACCTTAGCAAAAGCAGACGACGAGGACGTAATATAATTGGCCAAAGGGCAATTTTGCACGCCCCGGGGCAGCGCGGGGGAAATATAACATTGTGTGCTGCCATAAGTCTTCGAGGGCTACTGCACCATCATGCCAAACTGGGTCCCTATAATGCGCAACACATAATCACATTACTAGATGCACTTCATAATGCAATTGTACAAGATGGACCAGATCAGCCCAGGTTTGTTGTTGTCTGGGAGAATGTTAGTTTCCATCGGGCTGTTCTGGTCCAGAACTGGTTCACCAACCATGATCAATTTGAAGTTGTGTACTTGCCCCCTTACTCGCCATTTCTAAATCCTATAGAGGAATTTTTTTCGCTTGGAGATATGACCGCCAACCACATGGCCGTATGCCTCTTCTGCAGGCAATGGAACAGGCCTGCGGAGACATTGAGGGGAGGTCAATCCAGGGATGGATTCGGAACACAAGAGGATGTTTTCCCCGATGCTCAGCGAGAGAAGACATCGCTTGTGATGTTGATGAGATCCTGTGGCCAGACCCCAACAGACGGCAGGATCCATGCGCCCGCCTGCGCACAATTGTGTTTTTCTGTGTTTACAGTAGTGTATTGTTTTTATTTTTGATTGAACTGAACTTACTGTACTGTAAAATATACTAATGTAATGATTTTGAATTCAGTATTTCATTTTTTGGTTGTTGTGAAAATATGCCCTCTGTGGAATTGAATAAAAACATTGAAAACAAAAGACTGCAGTTTTTTATATAAAGTAGACTAGTGTGTTGCTGCTGATCTGAAAGTGTATTCATATGATGCATGTATGTGTCTTTTTGTCATCAGAGTTACATTTTGACAAAGGAATGTTAGGTTTTGATAGTACAGTTTCAATTTGACCCAGATGTGAATGGTATATTTCCCAGTGTTGTGTCATGTTTACCTGTGTGTAGAGTTTTGGCACAATGAGCGAAATATTACAAAATGTGTTCAAGCAACGGGCAAAAACTGTAATATTTTTCTTTTTAATATTTAAAATGTTTAACTTTATTCCCTTGTTTTATACTAACCCATAGCCTTAGCCTTATTCTACTAACCCATTGCATTAGCATCTCATTCTACTTTATTTTATTACTTGTGCACTGTTGTCTTGTCTGTCTACTGTCGCGCACTAACCGCCAAGACAAATTCCTTGTATGTTTGACATATTTTGGCAAATAAATGTTTCCTGATTCCTGATCCTGATCCTGATATTGACCAGGCATCATGTCAGGCCTGGATACGGCATTCAAGGAGATATTTTCCCCAGTGCCTTGGACTGGAAGACATCGCATGCGATGTGGCCGGACCCAGAAAGACGACATGATGTAGGCTGATTGTCTTTTTTTTTTTTTGTGAAATAACTATTTTGTGTTCCGACTTTGTCCTGGTTTTGATATGTGTGAATAAACAGCAACACTTGAAGTTTGGATCCTTGTATGTTTACATGACACTATGACAAAAGTATGACCTCAAATTGACATCTGTACACAGAGAAAGCAAAATGAAGACACAAAGTGTTTTGTATTCATACCATCAGTGTGTAGTTGGCACATTGTGTGCTTAGTAGATGATAGCTTGTGTTTACTGTTTGATACGAAAACACAATTTTTACGAAGGTGTGAAGAGTTAATCTAGCTGTGTTCGCTTTTGCAAGAGAACTACAATGTTTTGATAATTGGGTGAAAGGTTTTCTTATTTGTGTGTAGAGTTTTGCAAAAATAGCCAATAGTTACAAAAAATTTGCTTAAGCAATCAGAAAAAACTGTAAGCGGACTAACAAGCATATCTAGATATCAAATGACCGATAATGGGTTGCTAGAGTAGAGGACCTCATTGCAAAGAGTTCATAATGTCCAGTCTTATTGCTTTGCCAGGCTACTGTACTTTTACCAAAAAGTCCCGTAAGAAAGACATGAAAACTAAAAGCATTCTTGAGATGTTTATTGAGTGGAACTTGTTCATAAAGATTCACACAAACTACACAAATGTTTTACTCCCCTTCTATGAAATATAATTAAGTCTCATTTCTAACTGTAAGTCATACATATTACTCAAGTTGACATGATGTGAATCTAAATGTTCCCTTGAAGCACAAGTTTCAACAATATATACGATAAGTCGTTTTCTGATAGTAAAGCATAACGCACTTAAATAAAAGCTGAAAATCTGCGGGATGATCGAAAGTCATCTATTTTCAAAGAAAAATCAGATTTCTACATCGGATGCGGATATTTTTCATATTCAGGCCATGTAAAAAAGGGTTTAAGAGAGGTTGGCAAGTGAGCCAGTACAAAGATAAAAACACTCTTATCATGTTGGGAACATCGTTCATATCAAATCTGCTCTGTATTATTTCAAAGAAACACCCAAAGGAGAAGTTGAGCAGAGAAGCGACGTGAGGTGAGCAGGTACTGACGGCTTTCTGTCGGGTCTGTTTAGAGCCACAGAAACAAACCTTCAGGATCCTCATGTAGGAGAACAGGATGAGAGAAACAGGAAATGCAATGGTGAGACCGGTAGCAAAGAGTCCATAGATGTTGCTGGCTGTTATGTCAGAGCAGGCCAGTTTGCTTATGGAGTAGTTGTCACAGTAGACTTTGTTAATGATGTTTCCACACAGCTGTAAAGAGCTGCTCAATATGACTGGAACCAAACATAAAAAGGAGGCATAAGACCAGATAACAGTGAGAAGAAAAGTAACTCTTTTAAATGTCATACGTGTGTTGTACTGTAGAGGATAACAGATAGCAAGATATCTGTCATAAGACATCATAGCTAAATTGAAAAATTCCATACAGGCATAAGAAAACAAACAGAAAATCTGCAGGTAGCAAGATGAAAAAGAAACAGTATGAATGTCCGAGAGGATCTGAACCAGAAGGAATGGAAACAAGCCTGTACTACCAAACAGCTCATTTACAAACAGACTGCAGAGGAAAAGGTACATGGGTTCATGTAAGCTTCTGTTCATGCAGATAACGACAATGAGCAGCACATTGGAACAAACTATTAACACATATAAAGACAGGATGAACATGAACCACAAGTATTTCAACAGCCCAGTGTCCACGTAGGCAGAAAGTATAAAATAAGAAACCTTTGTTGAGTTGATCATGATCCTCCTCACACAAACAGAATTCCGTGTAACAACACAAAACAGATACAATATCATTTCCTCTATTAAAAACAGAATGTTGGGATTAGAAATAATGAACCACGATTAATTCATGACATTGTGGGACTGCTTACATTCACCTGCTTTAGTCAGCCCCTCCTAACTGAGCCCATACTTCTGCTTCTGCTTCTTTTAACCGTGTCAAGAATTCCCCAAAGGAAGACTGAGCTCATTATAAGGTATGTTTTTGACAACATAGCTCTCAAAAATGTACATCACTGGTGAGTTACATAAAATCCGCTATGGAGAATAAACTGTTTTTGTACCAGACTGTAAACATGTTTATTTCAGGAACTTGGTGTCTCAGGCTCTGCTCTCTCCCTTCTCTCGTCCTACCTCGATGGCCGCACATACCGGGTAACCTGGCGAGGATCTGTGTCGGAACCTTGTCCTCTTACTAGGGGCGTTCCTCGGGGTTCCGTCCTGGGTCCCGTTCTCTTCTCGTTCTACACCAACTCTGTCGGCGCTGTCATTTGCTCGCGTGGCTTCTCCTACCACAGCTATGCTGATGACACCCAACTAATTCTCTCCTTCCCTCACTCGGATCTCTTTCCAGGAAAAGACTCTCCGACCCAGGACCTGACGATCAACTTTGGCAACTCCGTGCTAACGCCCACTTTAACCGCTAGGAACCTCGGCGTCACAATCGACAGCCAACTCTCCCTGACTCCCAACATTACTGCGACAACACAATCCTGTAGATACACGCTCTACAACATCAGGAGAATACGTCCTCTTCTCACTCAGAAGGCAGCGCAGGTACTGATTGAGGCTCTTATCATCTCCCTCCCTCCATTTCATTTTACTTTATTTTATTTTATTTTATTACTTGTGCACTGCTGTCTTGTCTGTCTACTGTCGCGCACTAACCGCCAAGACAAATTCCTTGTATGTTTGGCATATTTTGGTAAATAAATGTTTCCTGATTCCTGATTTCCTGATTCCTGATCCTAATCCTGATCCTGATCCTGACTACTGTAACTCTCTCCTGCAGGTCTCCTGCTACCTCCATTCAACCTCTGCAGCTCATCCAGAATGCAGCAGCTCCACTGGTCTTTAACCTTCCTAAGTTCTCCCTCACTCCTCCACTCCTCCGCTCTCTTCACTGGTACCGGTGGCTCATCCAGTTCTAAACACTGGTGCTCACGTACCATGCTGTGAATGGATGGGGTCCAGCTTACATCCAGGACCTGGTCCAACCCGACATCCCGACCCGCACTCTCCGCTCTGCATCTGCAAAACTGCTCGTCCCTCCCTCACTGAGAGCAAAACACTTGACTAGATCACGACTCTTTGCTGTCCTGCTCCTAAATGGTGGAAGGAGGTCTCTGAAGACACCAGGACCACAGAGAGCCTTCACATCTTCAGACTAAAGACACACCTCTTCACACTCTACCTCGACTAAAAGACTAACAAATTGTAGCACTTAAATTGTACTTATAACGCCACTCAGCTATAGCAAATTGTAAATTGACTTATTTGAGGAAATTGCACTTTCTTGTTTCTTGTTCTTCTGAGTTTGTATCCTTATGGTTGAATGCACTTATTGTAAATCGCTTTGGATAAAAGCGTCAGCTAAATGACATGTAATGTAATCAGTGATTGGCTAACTGCTTCTTAGACCCGCTGCTTTGAGATCAACCCGAGCCCAGCTGAGACAAGTGGAGAGGACGTGCAGGAAAAACATATATTTTGTACAGATATCTTAATTTACAAATATTACTAGGTATATAATCCATGTTTCAAAAACACAAATATTGACTATTTTTAAAATGTATTTTTAGAAGTAAAGGAAAGTTGAAATTAAGTACACTGTAAAAACTGGGATTGGCGTTAATTAATATCTACTAAATAAACCAGGGGCACGGGAGCAGTTGCACCTGGGTTGTTTGTGGGCGTGACTCCTGCTCGATCTGCAGAAACAACATGTATGTCGAACTGAATCCCTGGTGTGGTTTCTGCTGTTCAACTGTATCCGTCCTACAGGTTGGTGCTTATGTAAATGGATGATACCCAATATTGTTAAAACTCTCTACATGTACACGCTAATTCAAAAAGGGTTTGTGACGGTATTTCGACAGTGTAAACACCTAGTGTGTAGATTTGCAACAGACTCGAGCTATGAGTTAAGCCTTAGCAGATCAGCTAGCGGTTATTTTGACCTGAGCGTTTTCTTGCAGGAATAGCGCCGACACTGTATTATTGTCACACGATACGCACATGGGCTTGTACATTGCTATTATTAACTGAAAGTTAGATGATGTTTAGATATTGCTTGTTTTATGTGAATGCTGTTTTGTTAATTAAAGCAGAAACAACGTGCATGTCGAACTGAATGCCTGGTGTCGTTTCTGCTGTTCAACTGTATTCGTCCTACAGGTTAATCATTCAACTTTCCTGCTTCTGATATCCACCCTGCTCCAGACTCGCCGCTGGGTTTGGCTGGCGCAGTCACCCCTGTCAGAGACATATCGAAGAATCTTCCGTAGTGTCACCATGGAAGCCTGTGGAGCTGTTTGTCAGCTGCTAAACCAGGTGCCTCAGCAAAGTATTGTAGATAGCCAGGGCAGACAGCAGTTCTGTTTCTTCACAGAAACATGCCAGCGTATCTATGGGGTTCCACTTTGGCCCTCCTCAGCTAACTCCAGTAACTGCCACAAATTGCCTGG
Source organism: Gasterosteus aculeatus (assembly GCF_964276395.1). Lineage (NCBI taxonomy): Eukaryota > Metazoa > Chordata > Actinopteri > Perciformes > Gasterosteidae > Gasterosteus > Gasterosteus aculeatus. Next base: position 354,160 of record NC_135688.1, on the reverse strand, counting down.
ACGCCAGCTTGTACCCATGCAACTCTACCACATGTTTCCCAAAGGCAACGCCGAACCTGGGGCCCAGTCAAAACCCCCAATCAGGGTGGCCAAGAAATGAGGCGTTTGCCTCTGATCCGTTCTTTACGACGAGAGGAACCTCTTTGCATCCCAAACCCTGACGCCTTCAACTGTGGACCTGGCCACAAGAAGACCCGACTGGGCGCTAGGTGGTTGCAAAAATCGGTCAAACCGACTTCTGAATCCCAGGGCGCGATGTACCCGCCCGAGAGTCAAATAAACAGATGGAAACTGTTTTATGACCGGTGTGCCGTTCTCAACAGGACCCCACTGTCAGGCTACAATAGCGGAGCCAAATGCACGACTCAGGAAACAGGGATAAGGGTAATCGGTTTATTGCTCCCAGAGTAATGCAGGCAACAGTACAGGTCCAACAGGCAGGTAAACGTGGTCGTAGAAACAGGCAATAGGTCCAGGTACACGAGAAGACAAAACAAGGAAACGCTGGAAAGTGAGTCAACATGGAGCTACAACAATCTGGCAGGGGATCAGTGAACACGTATGAGCTTATATACACGGGGGAGGGGAAGACAACTAGACACAGGTGAGAAACATCAGAGTGAAGACCGGCAATCAACAAGGCATGAAGACAAGTGATGTGGATAGGGACGAACAGTGGGTTGAAAATTAGACAGGAAGTGCATGAAAACAGGCGGAAAACACAATAAGAGCAGGGGATGATCTCACACCCACTACAAGGCCTTGTGCCTGCTGTACTTGGGTTTCCACAAGTCCCTCCACTATAAGGGCCAGTCTCCCTCTACCATTGGGTTATAGACGGCCCCATTTCGGGGCAGCCTACTGAGGTTGACATCACACAGTAGGGAGCCACAGACTGGCGTCCCACTGTGAAAAAAAAGGGGGTCTCCGCAATCACGTCCTGCGAGCGCCCAAAAAGCCACTGCAAGAGATGTACCCTTGGCACTGGAGACCCTAAACGTGTCTTTTGACCGAACACAAGTGGAGCCGAGATGGTGAGTGGCCAAAAGGGGTGTTTCTCTCCTTGCCATCACAGCCTTAGCGGCTGCATGTCATATCTGAGGGTACCTCAGTTGGCTCTGGCATTACTCTGTGGCCTAAGGCAGCACCCCTCCCGATGGTGTGAACAAGCTCAAGCACCAACCAGCCTATTTAGCCTGCACAGTTGCCCCCCCCCCCTCCTTCCAGCAGGAGAGGCAAGGTCAGGGCTACCGTACCAAGTGAGGGCCCTTAGAGCTTGTGTAGAAGTTTACGCTTGGATACAGCGGTTTAGAACGATCAGTTATGCTGGAACTGAGGGCTGTACTCTCTCAAAGCAGCGCTCACCCCACTGGGTTTCAGAGGCCATTGCCTAGACATACAAGGCGAGCAACCAAGCTCAGCCATTGAGAATCGAGAGACACTCTACCAGGATCGTCGCCACATCAGGGGCAGTCCTGAAAGGTATGCCTATGACGGATATACAGTACATGTATGTGCTGCGGCCTTAAGGCAGCAAACTGACAGAATACTATAGAGTGAACGTTGCCACCCCCTCGTGAACTCGCGAGAAGATTCCGTAGGACTGATCCCAGGATGACACCGGTACTTGTACCTGACAGGAGGTCATCCGGGGTCACAGGTGACTTTGTTGGTATAAAGACTCGACCTGTGCAGCGCGAGACAGAAGATAATCCAGTGTGAAGCCCTGCCTCTGGCGGTCATCCAGGATTCATAGAACCGTAGTTACATTCGTAACTTTCGTTTTCTGTTTGTTCAATGCTTGTTAATTATATTTTAAAGATTCACATTGAGAAGTTTAGGTTTGGCTCTTGTTTTTCTGGAGTTCAGTTTTAGTATTGCTATCTAGTGTTAATGGTGCTTTATTTGTGTTGTTCAAATGTATATAAACCATGCTCATTTAATGCAGCTTTTCCTGTACGTATTTATAGAAATTTGCACAAATAAATGTTAACCTGTTGTACTTATGTATGATGATGTGTTTGTTAAGTTAAGTTTACTGTTACATAAAAATGTATTGAGTGAATTAGACATAGAAATATTGTGGCAACAAAGTGACACGTAATTCTATTGAATAGATTCAAACCATTAATTTAAGTCCAGAAGGGCAATGGCAATGTGTTGAATTAACTAACAATGTGCTAAAATGTGAGTTGATATAACTTATTTCATTCAGTAAGTCAAATTGAATTTTACCAAGATTAGTAGTATGTAACACTCAATTTCAATGAAACATTCAGTAAATATAAAGACATTTCACCCAAATAATCAGTACATGTAAATTAATTTCTCTCAAATATTCAGTAAATATAAGTAAATTTCACCCAAATATCCAGTCATTATGAATTACTTTTGATAAGTAAACATGAATAAATTTTCCTTGTAAAATTTATTTGGATTTACTAAATATCTCTTGTAGATTTAATGAATTTTTTCAATACATTTTACTCAAAGTTTTAGCAATTGAAATCTGCTCAATTGTATTATTTGTCACTTTGTTGCCACAATATTTTTGAGTAACCATTGGTCACATTTTTTTGAGTTTAATCTAAATATTTTCCCATATTTCATAGACCACCTACTGTGTAAGAGGTGGAAATAACACACATGAACACCTATTCCTTCACATATAGGTGAATGATATTAACAATATTTGTATTGATTGACTATTGGATATATAGGTTGATGACTACAGCTGTATGTAATGTGAGAGAAATAATTAAGATTGGTTTAACGGACCCTCTCTGTTTTGTAATATGGTAATAGTTGGTGACATCAGTTAGTGTCTTGTGGTAATGATGCAACATCAGTTCACCTGAAGAGTTTAAAGAAGCAGAGAAAGAGCTTTGCCTCGATTCCAAAGCCGTCAGGACTACATAGCAGGTTATTATAAGCATTCAAACATGGTCAACACTTGTTCTGTCATTTATAAGCTAATCATCTTAATGAATAGAAACACATGAATTATTTGGAGAATCTGTCATATGTGAGTTTGTGCAAGTTGACATCTTTGCTGTTCAAAGGCTTAATAATGTGTTCATGGATTGAGTCAGGAAAAAGCCTAAAAGCAGATCTAAACTAGTCTGATCTCACTAAATCTGTAAAATGTAAACACTGTTAGTTGTTTATCTTATGCAAACTTGAATTGTCACGTTGTGAAACAAAGGATGATAATGATGATGTTAAACTCCACACAGGTTTCATATTTCACATTTGGTGCTTACTTTGATCTTGGACTCTTTAAATACCTATTGTTCATAATTAGTATGTGTTTTTATGTTGTAACTATTTGCACCAATGTGCTGCTCATTGTGGTTATCTGCATGAACAGAAGCTTACATGAACCTATGTACCTTTTCCTCTGCAGCCTGTTTGTAAATGAGCTGTTTGGTAGTACAGGCTTGTTTCCATTCCTTCTGGTTCAGATCCTGTCGGACACTCACACTGTTTCTTTTTCATCTTGTTACCTGCAGATTTTCTGTTTGTACACTTATGCAAATGTACAGTTTTATAACTTAGCCGTCATGTCTTATGACAGATATCTTGCCATCTGTTATCCTTTACAATACAACACTTACATGGCATTTAGCAAGGTTATTATGCTTCTTGTTCTAACGTGGTTATTCCCTCTTTTAAATATTGTAATCATGATATCTTTGAGTGCGTCTTTACAGTTGTGTGGGAACATTATTGACAGATTGTTCTGTGACAACTATTCTGTTGTGAAATTGGCCTGCTCTGACACGACAGTTAACAACATATATGGACTCATGTACACTTTCATTGTATTATTTGGTCTTGCAATTCTGATATTTTACACCTACATGAGGATCCTGAGAGTTTGTTTATCTGGGTCCAAACAGACCAGACAGAAAGCTGTTAGCACGTGTACACCTCACCTGGCTTCTCTGCTCAACTTCTCCTTTGGGTGTTTCTTTGAAATAGCACAGGGCAGATTTGATATGAACAGAGCACCCATTTTGTTGCGCATCTTTTTGTCTTTATACTTTTTCACTTGCCAACCTCTCTTCAACCCTGTAATGTACGGACTGAATTTGACAAAAATACGCATCATATGTAAAAGTCTTGTTTCTGGTCAAATGTAATGTATTGTTGAAAGACATGTAGTTTATAACTTCAGTTTCAATAACATGAAAGTACCTTTTAATCAGTTCATGGTGTCCATGGGTGGTGAAAATCCATTTTTAAATCTTTGAAAATGTCAAATTTGTCATTCGTTGAGTGTTTTCAGAGATGAATTATATTTATTGGAAAAGCTTTTTACACAAGTCACAAAATCAAAATCGGATTGCATTTACACTTTTACAACTACTGTATATAAATTGTACAGTTGCTGCTTTCTAAGTGGTATTGATGGTAGAAGAGATGAATGGTGATTAGTCATGCTTAAACAACTATTTAAATAAACTGACTCTTCCAGATGCTTATATATGAAGTTGTTGCACATTCTAGACAGCTGAACCAGGTGAACAACTTTATAAGTTTATATGTGAAGGAGCCTTTGGAGCAGTATATAGTCTTTTTATCTGGGGTTTTTATACCGGTGTACGGTGGTGTGGTGGTTAGCACTGTCTCCTCACAGCAAGAAGGTCCTGGGTCCCACTCTGCCCAGTGGGAAAGTGGGCTTTCTGTGTGGAGTCTGCATGTTCTCCTCGTGTCTGCGTGGGTTCCCTCTGGATTCCTCCCACAGTCCAAAGACATGCTCCGGGGATCAGGTTCATTGGTATCGTTAAATTGCCCGTAGGTGTGAGTGGTTATTTGTCTCTGTCAGCCCTGTGATTGGCTGGTGTCCAATCCAGGGTGTCTTTTGCCCGATGTTAGCTGGGGTTGATTCCAGACCCCCCCTTTGTACAAAGGATAAGTGTATTTGAAGATGGATATATGCTTGTTTTAATCCTGTTATGCAAAGCATTTTGAACTGCCTTTGTTGTAAAATTCTTTGCACAAATAGTCCAATAAACAAAAACAAAATAGAAGTTGTGTTAACCCATAACCCAACGGGCATTATTCCTCAACGTTTTACAGCATTTCATGACATTTATTCAACCATCATAAGTTGGTGTAAATGTGTCATTTGAAAACAAGAAACTGCAATGCAAACGGTGATCAATCGTTTAAGTTTGTATAATAGGGGGAACAGCTAAAACATGTAAGGAAAACGCACTGTGGGGGAATTTGTTTTTTCTGGGGTCAAAATATAATCCCAATGGGACCACTTTGTGTACATTGTGTGAAATGTTTGGCTTGAAAACAGAAATCCTCTTGTGTCAAGTTTGGCATTTTGAATTAATTTAAAACAATTTATCCCAATTTATTCCGAAAATCAGAGACAATTAAGCACTAAGGACTGAACATCCAATTGCTTTTCTTATTCTAGTTTCAATACAAGTTTCTAATTAATATAATACAAGATTGGTTCTTGATTGATAGCTTCTCTTTATAAATATAATACTTTGTTTGGCTCCACCATAGCGTAAGACCAAGGCTGACAAGACCAAATGTACTGTTCTGCTGCAGGACATAAACCCCCCGAAAAGTGTGATCTCTGTGGGTGAAACAGCCCTGAGATCTGATTGGCCAAGCCACATAGACCACAGGGGTCCCCCTGGTATCTACTGTGAGTTCCCTCTCTGCAAACTTTCTGACTCTGGTCAGTGTAGGTTAAAGACAGCCTCTGAAATCCACATCTTTACCAATCGACTTGCGTCGATGAGAGATTGAAGACAGCCTCTTATAATCAACTTTTTAGACTGGCCTCAGGACTAAGGATTCAGGCCTCTCCAACCATTTTCTAGCTGCTCCAGAGAAGCCCCATTTCTGGCCCAAGCAGCTCACCAAGAATGAAAACTTCTTCTACCTCCTTGGATACAACAAGAGCACACAAGAGCTAATGTGGCACAGTGGTAGAGACGGTGCACCGGGGACTTGCCTGACTGACCCATTCTTCATCTCTTACTCTCTATAACTAACTGACTTTGTACCTGTTCGTCATTCGCTCCCTCTCTCCGTCCTCCCTGGCCTCCTCTGTTCTATCAGCTCTCCCTTCCACTGACTCCTTCTTACTCTTGCATCCGAACGCTGCCGCAGAGACTCGCCTCTCAACTCTTTCCTCCTCTCTAGACTCTCTGTCCTCTTATGACCCGACAGACTGGAAAATCCCCTCTGGCTCCGTGTCGGTCTGAACCGGTGCCATGAGAGCCACCATGCGAGCAGGCTGTGTCTGTACGCCACGTGTTTATCCAAAGAGACTTACAGTAAGTGCATTTCAACCATTAGGGTACAAACTCAGAAGAGCAAGAAACAAGAAAGTGCAATTTCCTCAAATAAGCCAATTTACAACTTGCTAATAATAAGAGTCATTATAAGTCCAATGTTAGTTAGTTACTAACAGTTAGTTAGTGTGTTAGTGGAGGTAGAGTCTGAAGAGGTGTGTCTTTAGTCTGAAGATGTGAAGGCTCTCTGTGGTCCTGATGTCTTCAGAGTATTGTTCACCTGTTTACATTGACCTGAGCATTCCATAGAAGTGCGCACTCAGAATAACAGTTTTTGCATTAGAAAAAGCCAGAAATGCCACAATAAAGGTTTGGGGCAATGCTAGCTTTTGCATTCGATTCAGGTTCAAGTCCGGTGGACATCATGAGCGATGTGAATGAACGACATGGTGGAAGATCCAGCAAGGAGACCTCGGATGTTTTCAGGCAATGCGCAATTTATTGTCCTATTGTGTTCCTATAGCAGGCCACATAAACATTTTTGAGTACCCCAGTATAACTAGGAGACTAAAACAATCCCCAATAGGTGTCACATGACGGGCTCGAAGGAAGCGGGACTCAAATGCAGAGTTTAACAAAAAGGTACTCTAATAATTAAAAAATCAAAATGCCTGGGGGCAAGACGTAGACAAGACGGGGACCAGGAACTCACAACACCCGGGAACGAGATTCGTTATCGGACCTACATTCAAGATACTTGGTACAACCATGAAGGCATACAGTTGATGACACAACAAGGGACAAGAGACGCGCATGGCTTAAATACACTGGAAGGTGCAGGTGATTGGACACAGGTGGAAACAATCATGGACACGGCAGACAATCACAGGGGATGACAGGACAAGGCAGGAAGTGAACCCTGGGACACAAGAGGCATGAAACTACAAAATAAGACAGGAGATAAACCCAAACCGTGACAATAGGTGCCCCCCTCACGACTGCTACACTTCAATCTTTACCTCTCGACTTAAACAAATCTGGATTTTGAATAAAATAAAAAAATTACACAACACGTACAGAGTTTGTACACATATGACACATACATGTAAATATACTGTATATGTAAATAGCCACCTTTAGGGCCTACATTTTCTAAACAATATGTGTATATATTATATATATATATATTCATAGAAATTTCATTTAGGTTTAATTTGTTCAGATATTGTGTCATTTCTCTTTGAAATGTCTTCTTGATGATCAAGAATAAGTAATATTCAGAGTATTATTTGATAATGAGGTCCGTCTGGTGCTGTGGGCGTCTCCTATCTTGAAGAGTTGAAAAAGACACTGAAGCGGTCATTCAGCTCAGTTGGGAGGGAATCAATGACGATAGCAGAGCAGCAGGTAAACTCACAAAATGTCACGAGCAGTGGTCTGAAGTTCTGATTTTCAATGATACAAAGACATGTCTGAGTTTTGTTTTTTGTGTTGATGCAGCAGATGGTTTAAAAAAGGTTTCTTAGGGCATTTAAGAATTTAACATCATGTATTTGGTGCTTGATTGAACTAAAAGCTGTTTGAATGAATAATGACACTTTAAAGTAACAGTCACACCGTGTTTACCGGACCTGCAGCTACTGCTACCTTCACTCACAGCTCATTTTCTGATATTGTTGCGTCTCACACTTCACATGTATATCTAGTGCAAGGTGTAAACACTCATATTCAGAAGGATGATCATTATGAATTCAACAAAGTATTCATATTTCCTACTGTCACCCTACATTGAAACTGGACTTTTTAAATATGCATTCTTCATGATTATAATGTGTATTTATGTTGTTATAGTTTGTTCCAATGTGCTGCTCATTGTGGTTATCTGCATGAACAGAAGCTTACATGAACCCATGTACGTTTTCCTCTGCAGCCTGTTTGTAAATGAGCTGTTTGGTAGTACAGGCTTGTTTCCATTCCTTCTGGTTCAGATCCTGTCGGACATTCACACTGTTTCTGCTCCGCTTTGCTTCCTGCAGATCTTTTTAGTGTACGCTTACGGCAGTGTGGAATTTACTAACTTGGCCGTCATGGCTTATGACAGATTTATTGCTATCTGTTATCCTCTACACTACCATACACACATGACGCACAAAAAGACAGCAATACTCATTGCTCTAACGTGGTTGTACCCTTTCTTTGCAATCACTATTTTGATGTCATTATCAGTCCCCTTACAGCTGTGTGGGAACATTATTAACAAAGTGTACTGTGACAACTATCATATTGTCAAACTGGCCTGTTATGACACAACAGTCAACAACGTCTATGGACTGACTTACACAGCAGCATTTATTGGAATCGTTCTTTTAATGATTTACTCCTACTGTAGGATTCTTATAGTTTGTTTCTCTGGCTCTAAACAGACCAGACAGAAAGCCGTCAGTACCTGCTCGCCTCACCTGGCTTCTCTGCTCAACTTCTCCTTAGGTTGTTTCTTTGAAATAATACAGAGCAGATTTGATATAAAAAATGTAAATAATGTGGTGCGCATCTTTTCATCGTTATACTGGCTTACATGTCCACCGCTCTTCAACCCTGTGTTGTATGGACTGAATTTGACCAAAATTCGCATTGTGTGTAAAAGTCTGTTTTTTTGATAAATTGTAATCTCCATATTCCTGAAATTCTGTAACATGAAAAGAATCAAATGAAAATGGACAATATGACTGTCGAAGTTCAGACACAGCTTGTATGCATTCGCCAACTGTGACTGTTACCTGCTTAAAGTAATTAATACATTCACATCTGTCATTTGGCAAAACATCTAATCACTGATGAAAGGGTTGTAACCATGGTTAACCATGAGTCTCCACTAACAATTCACTCCAAATTATAATGCTAACAATAATAAAGATATGTTATGATAGAAATGAAAGTGTTATGTGTCTAGTTAAATGTAGTAAGGTCAAGTGAGCATCTTTGTGGGTCAGAGTTTAACTGACAGACTAAACTGTAAAGGACAGCAAAGTTGAAGCAAAGTGAAGTAGACTTTTTTGGGATTCCTGTTAGTTAAGTAATGTAAGTAAAGTTAAATTAAACTAAAGTGAAAGTAGGTTCAAGTGAAGTACAGATTAATCAAATATAAAGGAGGGAAGTGGATTGAAGGGTCCTACAGTTAAAGTGAATATCAATGCAGTAAACTGAAGGGAACTAAAGTAAAGTAAGGTTACATGACACTATGTCCTCGAGTTAGGGTGTATTAATAGTGCAGTTGACTAGTCAAGTGAAGTGCTGTAAAATTAAGTCATTTAAACTGAGCATCTTCAGGAGTCAAAGTTAACTTGGATGTTTTGCTTGGAATGAAGGTATGTGAAGTAAAATTAATTAATGCGATAAAAATATTTTAACACAGTTAATGCAAAAAAGTTGACCCCGGAAACCAAACCGCCACGTACTGCAGTCAGTTTGACGCAGAGAGTGAGACTGTAGCTGACGGCGGAGACACTTTTTGCATTGGAAGTAAAACAAACAGAAGAACTGAGCAGAGGAGTTCCGCCACGTGTCAAACAGAAGGGAAACGAGTGCAAACGGACCACTTTACGCAGTGGTGGGGAAAACGTCCTGACTAAATGTGGGGACATTGCTGGCACTTCAAATGATGGAGAGTTGAGAGCAAAGTGCACGAGGACAACAGAAAGAGCTGCTAGTTCAACATGTTCCACCCGGTGGAATTCTGCCTCCAAGACGATGTGTGTAGTTTTGTGTTTAAAATATCATTAACAATTAAACAAGTGTCTAAAATACATGAGTGATTACTCATTACTTGTAAGACTTAGTCTTAAGAAGAAAAACAAACTTATAATTGTGATTAATCGCGATTAATGAAATTCGAAATGTGCGGTTAATTAGTTCATTTTTTAAAATCTATTGGAAACAACTATCATCAGAAAACAAGCCTATTATCTAAAATACCAGTGTGTGGTGCAATATATAGCAAATGAAGAGTTATCAATATGGCAGACAAACATCGTACTAAACCAACTAGGTTTCAAATATGGCGGACGAATGTCCTGGATGGGGAGTGTTTGTGTTGTCAAAACTGTGGGTAAGCTGTGTTGATTTGTAAATAATAAAAGTAAAAGCAAGTAGCAAGTAGATCTTAACCACTCTTGCTGGGTCAATGGCAGCCCTGCTCGACCCCGAGAGCCCCTCCCTAGAAGCATGTAGTTCACGCCGCACCCCAGGCCCAAGTTGGACCGAACCAACTCTCCACATTATTATTATGTTTTCCATCAATTATGAACCCATGTACCTTTTCCTCTGCAGCCTGTTTGTAAATGAGCTGTTTGGTAGTACAGGCTTGTTTCCATTCCTTCTGGTTCAGATCCTGTCGGACACTCACACTGTTTCTTTTTCATCTTGTTACCTGCAGATTTTCTGTTTGTACACTTATGCAAATGTACAGTTTTATAACTTAGCCGTCATGTCTTATGACAGATATCTTGCCATCTGTTATCCTTTACAATACAACACTTACATGGCATTTAACAAGGTTATTGTGCTTCTTGTTCTAACGTGGTTATTCCCTCTTTTAAATATTGTAATCATGATATCTTTGAGTGCGTCTTTACGGTTGTGTGGGAACATTATTGACAGATTGTTCTGTGACAACTATTCTGTTGTGAAATTGGCCTGCTCTGACACGACAATCATCTACATATATGGACTCATGTACACTTTCATTGTATTATTTAGTCTTGCAATTCCGATTTTTTACACCTACATGAGGATCCTCAGAGTTTGTATATCTGGGTCCAAACAGACCAAACAGAAAGCTGTTAGCACCTGTACACCTCACCTGGCTTCTCTGCTCAACTTCTCCTATGGGTGTTTCTTTGAAATAGCACAGGGCAGATTTGATATCACATCACATGTCATTTATCTGACGCTTTTATCCAAAGCGACTTACAATAAGTGCATTCAACCATAAGGACACAAACTCAGAAGAGCAACAAACAAGAAAGTGCAATTTCATTCGTCGGTCACGTCTGCGCTGACCACTCCCCTTTTATTTAGGAGACAACAGGTCAATTGGCCTCAGCAGAAACTCCTCAAAATGCAAAACAACAATCGCTTGACACCAGTGAACAATCACCATGTGCCGTTTTGACAAACTGAGAGTTTAATGATTCAAGTCTCTTCTGCTTCAGAAGAGAAGGCAAAACAGAGTTAGATCGGGTCAAACCTAGCAAAGTTAGGAGGGCACGCTAGCAGTCAACTTAATAGCAGAGTCTACAGCAAGAACTGGCATTGAAAAACGGAAAGAGCTCGAGCAAACTAGCAATCAAATGAACTTAAAACAGTACCATTAACAACAAATTTAGGAGACTAGCTTGGTCTAAAGAAAAGATACTTGCGGCCTGCCGCTGCCGCCGGAGTGTACCGACTATGGCGTCGACCATACCGTTCACCGGTCAGACCGCCAGCGCCGCCCCCCCTACCCCCCTGGTCTGGCACACGGTCGGTCAAAGTGGGCTGCGTCTGGCCCACACCTGAAATGAGTTTGAGACCCCTGCTTTAACCTGTCCTTTCCTGGTTTGTTTGGCCTCTGCTCCAAGTGTATTAACTCTGTATCTACAACTTTTTTTTTTTCTGCGGGGATGAAGAGGAATGTTCATCAATTGGTTCATATGTTACTGGTAAAGAAATAAATCAGTACAACACAAAAAAAATGGATTTGCCTGAAATAAAATGACTAACAGCTTGATCATTGAGAATGCTCAAGAGGGCCGTCTTGCTTTGAGATTCGACTCCCTAACCCCTCTAACGTGATCCGAGGCTTTTTTCTAACTTTGTATAACTTATGTTGTGTTTTGAGGTTTTTGAAACCGATTCTAGCCAAGACTCAAACGCTTTGAAGGATGTTAAGCATTCATACATTTGTACACATTATTCCTGTTGGAAGTTGGATTTTGCTCCAGTTTGGACCCTTTGGGGGTAACTCGGGATTGAACGGGTGGTACGACAGTAAGGGAGCTCTTGAGGAGGACTCGGACGCAGAGTTGAGGTTCACTTTTAAACTTTTATTTCCCAACAAAAAGACACAGGGAAATCCCTGGAAACAAAATACTCTTCTGAAGAGGGATGAACGTGGAAATGCTCTGCCTAAACTAATAAAGCTGGGCAATACAAAATGACGGGAAAGGAGAAAATTACAAATTAGAACTAAAAATGCTCTGTATTAACTCGAAGCGCTGAATAGTAAAAAATGCAAAACCAAAATCTCTCTTTCCGAGGAAATAAGAAAATAATCACAAAAGAAAATGGCCGTGGAGCAATAAACGGCATAAGGCCAACTGAGGAATCTATAACGGAAGTCACAAAACAAACGTGGAGACAGGACAAAAACCCAACTTGACATACAGGTGTGACAGGTACGGACTGAACTTAAATGTAAAATGTTGGATACTGTTGAAAGACGTGTAGTTTATTTCATCAGCTTTCAATAACATGAGATGCATTGTCAACAGTACATGTGGTCCATGGAATGTGGGTGGTAAAAATGAAATATTTTACAGTTTGAATCATTGTGTGTTAAGTTTCTAATTCTCGCTAAAATTATGCAAAAAATAACTGCATTTTGAGATACAGGGGCCATTTAGCTTTTTTCAATCAGCAGAGTGTTGAGATAATGTTACATTGGTAGAAACTGTACATGAACCAGGTTGACATTATCAGTGTATTTGTAAAACTGCCACTCATTCTCTTCACCGTGTGGATGAAAGTCAAGCCATTTCCTTTGGTTGTGGTTTTACTGCATAGTCAGTAGTGGCAGGTGGAGGCTTCTTCACCCATTCAAGCATGACACTGATTAGACAACTTGGCATTTGTCTATCTTAAGAGACAAACAGAAACCCAGCCGTCCCTCTCGTGCTCATCCTTTCAGGGTCCACGATGGAGTCATTCGTAGGCCAAACCCACTCCACGGGAACGTTCTTATATGCTTGATTACTGTTATGGGTTTTTGCCCTAGGACTCCCTCGGGCCCTATGCTAACACTAAATACTGAACCAACAACTAACCATAAGTAAATATATAAATTATTTATATCAATTTATGAAGGATGTACCCTTCTATCTCAATAGGTATCTTATGTATGTACAACTCTTGTAATGTATAAAATACTTCATTTGCAAGTGGGAAATCCATAATTTATAAAGTATAAAAACACAATAACAATACATAATAATAATAATATATTTGTTTTGATTTGATTTGATTCTCTTGCACTATGTTGTCTTGTTGTCCATTGTCGTACTGTCGGCTGTTACGCATCAACCGCCAAGTCAAATTCCTTGTATGTCTGATACATTATGGCAATAAATGTTTCCTGATTCCTGACATAGTAGATACGTTTATTAGTCAAGAACAAAATATTGTTATGAAACGTTGTATACAAAGTGTTAGCTCCTACTTAACTACTGCTTCATAGTGTGTAATTATTATAAAGTGTTATTCTAATTTCTACTACCTACAGTACCTGTCCTGTTTGTGAAGGAAATACATGAATTTCAAATATTGTATTAAAAGGTTAGGTTTTTATTTCAATGTACCACATTTCATATTCTTCAGTGATTGATATATATTTTGACAAGAACGTTTCTAAACCTTTTCCTAAAATAAAAAAAAACATTTTAACGCCTATAATAATGGATCTAGTTTCAACCTGTGAGATCTCTGCAACAAGTCAACCTTTGATGACATAGAACATGTTTACATTTATTCCGTATCTTTGACATTTGCAATCCAAACATGATGGGATTCAAAAGAGGCTGTATGATGAGAAAATACAGTGAGAGGATGATACGCAGCACTCCGGGTACACCGCTCATATCAAACCTACTCTGAATGATTTCAAAGCAGCAGCCAAAGGAGAAGTTGAGCAGAGAAGCGAGGTGAGGTGAGCAGGTACTGACGGCTTTCTGTCTGGTCTGTTTAGAACCAGAGAAACAAACCTTCAGGATCCTCATGTAGGAGAAAAGGATTGGAACCAGAGGGACTAAAATAGAGAGAACAACACCAAAAAGTCCATATATGTTATTCACTTGAGTGTCAGAACACGCCAACTTAACAACAAGGTAGTTAGTGCAAATCAGACTGTTAATGATGTTTCCACAAAAATTCAAACGAATGTTCAAAGATAAAGTAATTAAGAACTTCACAAAAGAATAAAACCATATTACTGCGATAAAGGTAACTACCTTGTTAAATGTCATATATGTGTTATATTGTAAAGGACAACAAATGGCAAGATATCTGTCATAGGACATGACGGCCAAGTTAGAAAACTCTATATTTGCATAAGAGTACAAACAGAAAATCTGCAGGAAGCAAAGCGGAGCAGAAACAGTGTGAATGTCCGAGAGGATCTGAACCAGAAGGAATGGAAACAAGCCTGTACTACCAAACAGCTCATTTACAAACAGGCTGCAGAGGAAAAGGTACATGGGTTCATGTAAGCTTCTGTTCATGCAGATAACCACAATGACACAAATGTTGAGGATAACTATAACAATGTATAACATTAAAGTAAACATGAAATACAAATATCTCAAAGTCCCTACCTGGATGTAAGTTCCAAGAATGAAATAATTTAAAGTTGAATTTGCCATCGTTCTACTAAGATAACAAACAATTGTAACAACGTCCGCTTCTCATTTTTCAAACCAGTAGGAAATAGAAGACATATTTCTTAAGTTAAAAATAATCAAACAAAGACAAGAGCAACAATAATAACAAGTTTACCTCAATGGAGGAATAAATACATTTAAATTGGAGTTCCTAAAAACATTTATACAACAGACAGATAAATATTTGTAAGATGATATTTAGGGGAGTAAATATGTCAGTCTGCTCTGATATCTGCTGTTTATACCTCTTCATGTAGAGAAAAGGCCTATCAGTCCCACCTACTTCTCTTTCTCCAGAGATGAGCTCATGAACATCGGGGGAAAAACTCCTGCGGAGTTACTTCCAACTTTTCTTCTTTCTTCTGTGGAGTTACTGGACATTCTAGTCAAAGGTCCTCTCACCTTTACTCACACGGTGAGACGCCTACAACACTGTTCTCCTGATCTGGAAACTTTCTTCATCAACTGTAAAACCTTTTATTCCCCCGCGAGTTCGCTTCATTCATCCTGGTCGGTGTTTACAACGTGCACAAGGCCCAGCGGACACTCGCCGACCAGATACGGCGTGTGGAGCGGACCAACCCGGACTCCTTAGTTATTGTCCTCAGGGACTTTAGCAATGGAAATCACACCCATGAACTTCCTAAATACAGACAGTTTATTAAATGCCGACCAGAGAACACGCTGGATCACTGTTACACCACAGTAAGCAGGGCTCATCACGCCGTCCCTCGTGCTGCACTGGGACACTCTGACCACGTCATGGTCCATCTGATTCCTGCATACAGGCAGAAACTAAAGCTCTGCAAACCTGTGGTGAGGGAATTCAAGAAGTGGACCAGTGAGGCGCTGGAGGATCTCCGGTCCTGCTTTGACTGCACAGACTGGGATGTTTTTAGCTACTGACAGTCTGGATGAGTTAACAGAGGCTGTAACTTCCTACATCGGCTTCTGTGAGGACAGCTGTGTACCATCATGCACCAGGGTGAGTTACAACAACGACAAACCCTGGTTCTGTGAGGGGTGCAGACAAGTGTGTGGATCCAATTGCACGACTCGGAGACACAAGAAGGTGCAGTTAACCAACTTTATTGTCGGATGGCAGTACAAACACGGGTGTAATAACCCGACAGGAGGCAGGCAGGTGCAGAGTTCGTAAACGTTCCGGTGCAAGGTCGGTACACGGGCAGGCAGTCGATCACTAGGCAAGGTATCCGGCAGGGAAAAGGCAGAGACGTAACTCGTTAACCAGGCAGGGGTCGGTGACAGGAAGGCTATCAGGAGTAAATGCTGGAACGCTAGGAACATGGAGTATCAAAGACAAACTGGCAACAGAGGACAGGAACCCACAGACTAAATACACCAGGTGATGAGGGCCAACACTCCATGAATGACCTCCGCCCGGCAGACGAGCTGAATGAGTTCTACTGCAGATTTGATGGACAATGTCCTGATCCCATCCCCCACAGCTCCACCAACCTGCCCCAGTCCCCCACCCCTCCCTCTCCTAGCCCACATTTGCTTCTGTGAAGACAGCTGTGTACTGCCATGCACCAGGGTGGGTTATAACCACGACAAACCTAGTTTATTGCCATGATCTGACTTGGCTTGGAGGTGTGTTTTGAGTTTCAGGCTGGGTGAGCAGGCTTCCCCCGGTTACCTGGGGGGAGTCTGGTGGCTGCCTGCTGTCACACCTGCTCTACATCTACTGCATCTACCATCATCAGGAACCCTTCTTAAGGAGCAGCAGGAGCGCCAGTCTTCGCCAGATCGTTTTGCCCTCCTTGTGGTAACTTGGCCAGCTCTCACCAGAGTGTTTGATTAACAAAGAAAGAGTTTTGTGCACTTACCTTGTCTCCTTGTTCCAGCCTTATTCCTCCCGAGTCTGACGGATTCCCTTGCTTCCCTTCTCATCTCACCCGCCGCAACTCTGGAAAACTCAGTCCAGCCAGTCAGTTGCTACCTCTCCCTCCAGTGTTGTTTCTACCAGATCACATTGCTCCTGCCGCCCGAACCCTTGTGCTTACTTGTTTTCTCCAGCGGTCCCCTGGCCACGGATTCAGCGCTGCTTATCAAAATCCCACTTCTGCTGAAATAAAATCCTTTTTTCATCCACTGAATCCTGCTGTTGAGTCCTACCTTTGTTTTGGCTGTTACCCCGTGACCTTCATAGCGGAACTCCGAGAGCTACGCCTGCAAGGATCCTACTACCGACCACTTTTCACCCGCCGTCACTCTGAATTGTGTCACCTGCAGGTCCATCGCGGAGAAAACCAATAGGGTGTCTGGATGGTATATGTTTATACTTCTCATCCAACCACAATCAAATTCACTCTATCCGCATGACGCCAATTATCTGGATGTTTTTTTGTGTGTTTTTGAACGATGACAAGCCACAATGAAAACAAGCCAAAATGAAATACGAGTAACGAGGCTGTTTTAAAATGTAAGGAGTAGAAAGTAAAGATATTTGCATGAAAATGTAGGACTAAAAGTAAAACAAAAATACTCCAGGAAGATACTGTGGCAACCAACGGGTGTGGGTGGAATCACCGGACTCAGATACACGTCTAGTTGCACAAGAAAAGGGTACGATTTATTGGAAAATTAGGTTCTTCCTCTTTTGAGGGTGCGGTTCAGTGGGTTCGTTCAGCCTTCAGTCTCCTTCGTCTTGTCTCTCGGGCTGTTGGAATAGTTGGTCTTTTATTGTGTGGCCAACCTTCATCAGCCTTATGAGCTGCACCTGGGCCGCCCGTTGTCTCCTGAGGGGGCGGGGTGTTTCCCCTTGACCTCTTGCTCGTTGGTGCCCCTGCCCTTTGTGCTGCTCTCTTGAGGCCATGTCCAGAGTGCTGCGCCCATGGGTTGCCACAATACCCACAATTTCTACTTAAGTAATGTAATTTTCTTTTTGGAATGGTAACAAAGTATTTGTACTTTGTTACTTGACACCTCAAAGACTTGTACACAAATAAGTCAAAATACAAGTTTAGCAAGGAGGTTAGAGATGCTAAACAACTGTACTTAAAGAGCTTGTAACACCGTATTGCCCTACAAGGCAGCTGCGCTCCATAGATGCTGGTTACTTGTTGTTCCTGGAATCATAAAAAGTAGGATGGGAGCAGTAGCCTTCGGTTATCCAGCTCCGATTTTGTGGAACTTCCACCTTCAGTCCAGAGGGCAGATTCGGTGAGCTCATTTTAGATAAACCTGATAAAAAGCTGATACCGTGTAAAACGTCGTGGCGCAATGGGTAGAGCGGGTGTGCTGGGAAGCGCAAGGTTGGAGGTTCAAGTCCCAGCTGCCCCATGTCTCAAGTCGAAGTGTCCCTGAGCAAGACACCTAACCCCTAATTGCTCCCTGGGCCAAATGTAAAAAAGCCACGGGTTTAAAGTGTAATGTAAGTCGCTTTGGATAAAAGCGGCAGCTAAATGACCTGTAATGTAAAACAAAAATGCTTACAGTCGCTTCGCGAATCCTGCACCAAAAACGATTCCATTTAACATGGAAAGCTGTTTTCCTGTATAAGCACTTAGTACCGCAAATAACGCACAAACCAGTCAGCTCAGGACACACCGACCTAAATCTCGTTTCTGCACCGAAACCACGATTGACGCAACCAAAACTGCGATTGACGTAACCGAAACCCCTGTGACGCACATTGCTTCTGTTAGAAACGTATATATACCAATACGTTTTAGTACTTGAAGCTCGACCTGATATAGTTAGCTCTGATATTGTTTTCTATATCAATTGTTGTAAACCTTTTTGCTTATATATAAATAAAAATGCTCCTATTTGGGGAACAAAAGACCATTTGTTTCTGGGAGATTATTTTCCACTGAGGAGCCTCCTCCAAGGGGCTGAATGACAAGAACACCGCTTCGAAAGCTGCAGACACCGGTGAGTGCCCTTATCTTGATACATAGAGGTACCAGTCACACCCCAAGGGCATTAGGGACCTAATCGGTATGAAAGGACAAGCTCACTCGTCGGAGGGGTTGTAGGTCAAACATATAGGTCCCGGGTGAGAAGTTAATCAAAGAGGTTCCTTTACTCAAGAAAGTGTTAGAATAAAGTATCACAAAGGTATTGTCTTAACTAGCCTGCTTCACCATCATCCGCGTCAGATATTGGGGGGAAGATAAGCAATACTGTGTGTACCGAACAAATACGAGTTATCTTACCTAAGGAATATAATCGATATTAGAGCTCATCTTAACGCTAACAACGATAAGTTACACAGTGACTATAAAGTAGTTCCGCTGCTGGCAAAAACATAAAAACACACGACTTAAGAAATAGGCATATTATGACTCGCCTTTGTAGCTGTAAGCCCTACTCTTAAGGAAGTTGTCTTCCTCACTGAAACAACTAAACGTACACGCGACATGGCGCCCAACGTGGGGCTCTGATTCAGTGTCTCACCACTAGTGAAAGAGACGTCTGATAGCAAGCACCGCTAAAACCCGTGCTATACCAGAGCCGACACACGACGTAGTGAGATAAGTTTCACAAAAAGCTAATAAACGTTGCGGCAGTAAAAAGGGGTTTGGAGAATCCCTAAAATAGGTCGAATCAACCTGCTGAAGTAACAAACTGTTTCTTATCACTCTATCGTGCTACCACCCGGTCAGCCCGGACGTCGACCTTGAGGGTAGCTCCCTCTCCACTGACGGACCGGTACCCCGGCAACGCTACCACCAAACCACGGCTTTTACATCTTTTCTTATCGCTTTAAAAACGTTTTAAAGCCCCATCAAAAATGAGCCGTGACAGAGACTCAGATGATTCTAGCAGGACCATGGCCTCGGGTTTCCGATGGTCAAGATCCCCAAACAGGCGTTTTACCCGACCCGGTAAAACGCCATTACACATGGCACCATGGGGGAAATAACCTCCCGTTTAGGGACGGCCGTGTAGACTTTATAGAACTAGACGATGAAGGGTCAAACGTGGTCGGTTTAGTAATGGTCTGCTAAGACCCAGAGGATAGACCCCCCGACGGGGACCAATCCACTAGACAGACAGCATACTTAACCTCGGTCTTGGATACGGCAATCCGTACTATAGACGAGAGAAACAGAAGCGGTCCGGACCTAGAGATAAAAGAGATAGTCACACTAATGTTCGGAAACGGGGTATTTAGGTACCCGGCGGTTCTGGCTCAAAGAGCCCTAGTCCGGACCTTCATGCAAACCTGGCAAGGAAAAAGGGGGTGTGGTTGCATCCAGCGACATTACATTACATTACAGGTCATTTAGCAGACGCTTTTATCCAAAGCGACTTACATTACACTTTAAACCCGTGGCTTTTTCACATTTTTGCCCGGGGAGCAATTAGGGGTTAGGTGTCTTGCCCAGGGACACTTCAACATGGAACATGGGGCAGCCTGGAAACGAACCAACAACCTTGTGCTTCCCAGCACACCTTCTCTAACCCCTGTGCCACAGCGACCCATCACAGCAAATTAAATGTGACACCAGGCTTACATTTCTCTGCAGATATCGGAGAAAACACCGAGAGGTCGTCCAACGGTAACAAATACTTCCTTATAGCTTGCAACAATGCGGGCGAGAACACCGAAGCGTTTCCGATCAAACGACAAACAGCGGATATAATAACGGAGCGATTAAGCCGCTACTTTACGAAACAGAGTGAGGCTAAAACCCTCAGACTCAACAATGCTCCACACTTTAAGAATGCCAAGGTTCTGGGTCTGCTAGAGTCTCTAGGCATTCAACCCCTCTGGTCAATCCCTTATAAAAGCACCACAAACGGTGTCGCCGAAAGGGCTGTGATGTCAGTTAAGGAATACATTCTCACCAACTTAGGCAAAGATTGGGGCAAACTAGTCATGCTGTAGGAGCCATACATTGGGTTTGATTATTCTTTTGTATTATTTCTTCTTTCCTTCTACATTGTTGGTATGTGCGCGTGTGGTGTGACGTCCTTTTTATCTACGACACCGTAAGGGGGTGTGGTGTGTATATTAGCGTGTCTGTTCACCTGTGGGGCACGGCGGATTGTTTGGAGCATGGCTGCAGGGTGAGCATGGGGAACAAACTAACTTTTGAGCGTCAGCATCATCGTCACCGTCACTGGAGTAGCTATTGTCACTAACGTCACTATGAAGTTTTATGCGCTGTTGATCCTCTCTTGACGGATGAAAGGCATCTATCAACGTAAGTGATTGGCGTGTATTCTTTCTGCTGGTGAAATAAACATCAGATGGAATACTTCAGTGCGACGCGTCTTGAGTATAATCTCCTCATGTCTTAGCCTGCTGCGGCTTTTGGATAGTTTTTGTTGTGTACAAGCCGCTATACATGCTAAACAGACATATTTCACTACCTAAGTTAACGAGAAGTATTCCGTAGGGGAAAGGACTGACCCCGGCTGTTCTGTCATCCTTTAATATAGGTGACACAGTCTGGGTTAGGAGAGGAAAGCAAAACCGCGGAAAAGGACCGAACTACCACAACCTCCAGGGGACAGAAGTGATAGTATCAATCCAACCGAATTGTATTACTCTCAAAAACGGAGGTATAGTGCACCCATCACAAATACACCTACATCATGTCAAAAGTGCTACAGCTGCTAAAACAGATTAGTCGGTTGAGACGAGCCAAATTGCATGTTGAAGGTGTAGGCCAAACCAAAGACGGGTCCGTATCAAGGGGAAAGATTGTCATTTCAGCCATGGAGGAGGGCATAAAGGTGGGGATAAGCCATCCAGCCACAGCAGTAGGTAACCCGGGGGAATGCGTATTATGCGACGCCCCCGTATTCGACTTACTGTGGGAAGGGTTAAGAAATGCTCGGCCACAAGACTTCAAAGCACCGGAGGCCCCACCACCTGAAGACGATAATGGGGTGGAGCTAGAAGGTTGCTACAAAGTGACTCTTTGTCAGAAGTGCTGGATGAACCATAATGTTAAGTACATTGTAGCCAGATACGATCACCCAACTATGGGCCACTGTTGTAAGAATACCCACTATGTCAAGCAGGAATCGTACTGTCTAACCAGCAGGTGTCCCGTATGTCGACACGAAAGTCCTTCACCATGCAACCCATAGAGTGCAGCCACATGGTGCGAGAACAATATCCCCAAATAGTATACAAGATAGGAAGGCCCCCCTTCGGGTCCAAAGAGGGGGAAGCTCGGCGTTGCCATCATGGAATGGACTGTGGACTGTACTTGTATAGCGCTTTTCTAGTCTTCCGACCACTCAAAGCGCTTTAACACTACATGACGTCATTCACCCATTCACACCCATTCATACACTGATGACAGGAGAATCACACACAGTGACACCTGCCCATCAGTAACTAACATTCACACACTGTAGTCGCAGCTACAGGAGCAATGTTGGGTTAAGTGTCTTGCCCAAGGACACAACGACATGCGGGCTAGCAGAGCCTGGGATCGAACCCCCAACCCTCTGATTGGATGACGACCGTGCTCCCCACTCACCCACAGTCACCAAGAATGACCTAATAACAGTTAAAACCAGTCCAAAACAGAGAGACTGGGTTACATCCGGTACCTGGCCAAAAGAACCTCTAGCTGGGTATAAGACATCAGGCAAGTTCCAACTAGAAGGGGAACCCACAGAAGACGGAAAAAGGGGTAAACCCATTACCGTCAGCTACATCATTGCGAAATTTGTTAAAACAGACAAAAACTCCGTCCTAAGCAGCTCCCACAAGACACTGGAAAAGGCAAACATGAACTACCATGGGTTCACATGTTATGTTCACCACGATAGCAACACGCCCTATAAAACTCTACCAATGCCAAGGGTCGTTGAAGAAAAGCCCGTGGCAGGGCCTTCGGCGGCCCCTCAGGAAAAATAACGCCTCTGAAAGACTGTCCCCACAATAGATCATGCCCAAAGATGCCAAACATACCGAACACGGACGGCGATGGACCAAACCCGAAAAAAGGTTAAAAAACTCAACCTACAAGGAAAGACCTCACCACGCACCTGCAGGAAAAGACTCACCAAACTCATCAAGCGGGTATCGTATAAACTCACCAAAGTAATATTGGTCATCGCCCTACTCACCATCATCACCTTAATAGCCAATCTAAGGGTGGTGGCGTGGAAAGCAAAGGTAACTCACCACACACTGGGGCAACGTCATGCATTACTATTACAAAACAGGACGCATTCTGATACCCGACCACACATCCCTTACCGCCGGTAAAATAAATACCACGGTCAGAAACGGACCAATCCCCATGTCTAAATTACCCAATCGAAGTCTAGTGCTGGACCCCACATACAAGGGAGCCTTGACATCCATTATGTAGAAAGCAGACGAGTTGTAGAATGGTTTAAAGAAACCTCAAGTGCGCCCGAGTACTACCGGGGCTTTAAAAATCAAAATGCTGTACTCAATATCACCTTTGGCCTGCTAACGTTAATTAAACTACCGAAGAAGCAGTATACATAGCCCAATCCAACATCTGACGGAACTGGTAGGTCTCGGAGAAAGAACTGCTAGTTATAATTTTGGGCGGCTCGCAGCCAGTGACTTGCCTAAACCTGTGACGTCCTGGGCCACTCAGCACCTCTCTGCCCTACGGAACCGTTTGACCGCACTAACCACTACCATGATCTCGGTCCCTCGGGGGAAAATAGACGTTAGCTGCGGCCGCAAGCCGCTGCCAGAATATGCAGCCGAAATCGGCATTCCCTTGCACGGTCCAGTTCCAACAGAAGCATCTAGGGTCTAGGAATTACTGACAGTCCATCATTCAACACCGACAATGTCTCAGCACTTCCATTAGAACTGTCTTCTCATCCTGATTCTGTATTTGTTGATTGTCTGCATGCTGCCTCTCACAAGGGTTCCGGGTAGGGGTCGTCTCACTTTCAGCGTCCTCTCACGGGTCTAGAGATCTCCAGTCCGCAATATAAGAACCAGCAGTAGTGTCTAAACTCCAAAACGGAGATCGTAGACACATTCAAAATAAGCCCAAAACATCAATCTCAGTGGTATCAAGTGGGAATCTTAACTGGTGTTTCGCTGTGCTTCTCACATTTCGGTATAAAAGCAGTCTGGCTATCTTTAGCCAAGTATCCAACACCCCTTGTTGGATTCTTCTAAATAGAGTCCAAGTCCCCTCTCTCCTTCACCTGGTGGACCATTTTGATGAATTCTACTCTTCAACAGAAAATTCTGAAGGAAAATGTCTGGCCATGAGTTTGTGACCTCAAGCTCAACAGCACTTGGCTTCTGCAGCAGGACAAAACCCACCAGCAGGTCCTCCTCTGAATGGCTCAGAAGAAGCTAGATGAAGGTTATTTGAGTGGCCAAGCCAAAGTCTGGACTTAAATCTGATTCAGATGTTGTCACACGCTGTTTATGCTCAAACCTCCAATGTGGCTTAATTTAGAAAATCTGCAGAGAAGAATGGGCAGAAGTTCCTCCACAGCAATGTGGAAGGCTCGTGGCCGGCTTTGCTGGCAGTTATTGCCGCCAAGGGATGCACAGCCAGGTTTAGATTTTGGGGGAAATTACTTTTTCACATTGGGCCAAGAAGGTTTGGATATTGTTTTCCCGTAATAAATGAAATCATCATTTAAAAATGTGTTTGTATTTACTCCAGTCATCATTGTCTAATATTAAAACTGAATTGATCTGAAACATTTAGGTGTGACAAATATGCAAAAAAAGGCTTTTTCACAGCACAGTGTAGATCTACACACACGTATATATTTAATACATATATTTGTTTCATTCCTGTTTTCAATTCATTTGAAAAGTACTGCACAACAAATATATAAATTTATCATTTAATATACCTACAAATTCACCAATGATTGAACTTTTGTGCTGTAAATATTTCAATATCGACTTGAGATTCAATTTTCTTTCTTAAGTTAAGCACATATTTAATGATCAGATGGCTTGATTTTCAAGACAGACAAATGCGTCTGTTATTGTTGTAGAAATTAGTATGTAATGAGTGCACGGTGAGTCTGTAAAAGCCTCAAACCAACTGGCAAAATGAAGAGTACTGACGGGGAGAAGGCTCACATGCACACTCAAGTCTGATCCAGCATTTGGGGTCTTATCTGAGGCATTTCTGAGTATCGAACGAGCCCTTTAACCAAGATTCACGACAAACGAGAAGGACCGTCAGGAACGAGATGTATGACCCATAAGCCACATCATCTCTAGGGCACAGAGGAAACATGTTGAGTTCTTCCAGAGCTTCTTTTCTGGTGTCTGAATCAGTCACTGGACTCATTTGTGTTATCAGTATACAACAATATTAGAAACACAATCAACCCCTCTTCCAACTGAGTCGTCTTTAAGCTCACACAACGTTTTCTATGCTTTAAAAATTCTTCCATGGAATTATTTTAGTTAATATAATACAATATGAGAGTAGAAAAAACAAGCTACAACACTTTAGAAAAAGATAAATGTTTACTGAAAATGTTCTCATTTTTTCTATACAGTATCTCTGCAACAAGTCAACCTTTGATGACATAGAACATGTTTACATTTATTCCGTATCTTTGACATTTGCAATCCAAACATGATGGGATTCAAAAGAGGCTGTATGATGAGAAAATACAGTGAGAGGATGATACGCAGCACTCCGGGTACACCGCTCATATCAAACCTACTCTGAATGATTTCAAAGCAGCAGCCAAAGGAGAAGTTGAGCAGAGAAGCGAGGTGAGGTGAGCAGGTACTGACGGCTTTCTGTCTGGTCTGTTTAGAACCAGAGAAACAAACCTTCAGGATCCTCATGTAGGAGAAAAGGATTGGAACCAGAGGGACTAAGATGGTGAGAACAACACCAAAAAGTCCATATATGTTATTCACTTGAGTGTCAGAACACGCCAACTTAACAACAAGGTAGTTATGACAATACAAACTGTTAATGATGTTTCCACAAAAATTCAAACGAATGTTCAAAGATAAAGTAATTAAGAACTTCACAAAAGAATAAAACCATATTACTGCGATAAAAGTAACTACCTTGTTAAATGTCATATATGTGTTATATTGTAAAGGACAACAAATGGCAAGATATCTGTCATAGGACATGACGGCCAAGTTAGAAAACTCTATATTTGCATAAGAATACAAACAGAAAATCTGCAGGAAGCAAAGCGGAGCAGAAACAGTGTGAATGTCCGAGAGGATCTGAACCAGAAGGAATGGAAACAAGCCTGTACTACCAAACAGCTCATTTACAAACAGGCTGCAGAGGAAAAGGTACATGGGTTCATGTAAGCTTCTGTTCATGCAGATAACCACAATGACACAAATGTTGAGGATAACTATAACAATGTATAACATTAAAGTAAACATGAAATACAAATATCTCAAAGTCCCTACCTGGATGTAAGTTCCAAGAATGAAATAATTTAAAGTTGAATTTGCCATCGTTCTACTAAGATAACAAACAATTGTAACAACGTCCGCTTCTCATTTTTCAAACCAGTAGGAAATAGAAGACATATTTCTCAAATTAAAAATAATCAAACAAAGACAAGAGCAACAATAATAACAAGTTTACCTCAATGGAGGAATAAATACATTTAAATTGGAGTTCCTAAAAACATTTATACAACAGACAGATAAATATTTGTAAGATGATATTTAGGGGAGTAAATATGTCAGTCTGCTCTGATATCTGCTGTTTATACCTCTTCATGTAGAGAAAAGGCCTATCAGTCCCACCTACTTCATGTCATTACATTACATTACAGGTCATTTAGCTGATGCTTTTATCCAAAGCGACTTACGTTGCATCTCTAAACCATGGCTTTTTCTTTTACATTTTTGCCCAGGGAGCAATTAGGGGTTTTGTGTCTTGCTCAGGGACACTTCGACATGGGATATGGAGCAGCCAGGGCTCGAACCGCCAACCTTGCAGTTCCCGGCGCACCCTCTATACCCCTGTACCACTTCGACACGCTGTCGTGTGACAACAGATCACCATCCATCCACCATCCAGTTCATTCTGTACACATGACATCATTGTAGTCTGTCCATCCCGGGAGAGGGATCCTCCTCTGACGTTCTCCCTAAGGTTTCTTCCCTTTTTTCCCTCTTGGAAGGTTTTTTTTAATTTTTTGGGGAGGTTTTCCTGTGCCGATGGTGGGACAGAGGATGTCGTATGTATACAAACTGTAAAGCCCTCTGAGGTAAAATTGTAATTTGCGATTTTGGGCTATACAAAATAAAATTAATTGAATTGAATCCAGCAAACTGTGAGAGCTTCATCTAAAAACTACAGTGACAAGAGAGATAAAGAGAAGGGTGTGTATCTCAGTGGTTAGAAGAGATCATCTACACATGTGTGTGAGTAGTTCACTTATCGCGGATTCGCTATTTCGCGGATTTTCATAATGCATTTTTTTTTTTTTTGGTGCATTGTGCTCTGCATTCTGATTCGCTAAAAACTCACTCCCGCTTCTTGTATCAAAACATGCTACGAATTGTGCTATCATTTTGTATGGAATGGGACCCTTTGATGAGCCGTTCATTACAGTTCTCCAACGTAATCGATGGTGGCATGTCGGTGTACAAGGATCTTTTTGCAAAGAAGAAAAAAGAGCGACAACAGCTGCCTATCACTATGTTCTTCTCCCGAACAAACACACCTGCACCGCGGGCTTCAGAAGAAGAGAACACTGCAGAGCGCAGTCAGGATGCAGCGGCCCAGTCTGAAGAGCAGTGAAACGGCCTACACGCGAGTCACTGTATTTGTATACATGTAATAGTTGCTAATTGTAAAAAAAAAAAAAGTTTTCTATTTCGCGGATTTCACTTATCGCGGGTAAACGAGGGATTACTGTATACTGGATATGTATATATGTTTATATACATATCCAGTATATGTCCAGTTCTTAGGTCTTTACACTGGCTTCCATTCAAAAAAATAATTGTCTTCAAAATCCTGCTGTTGGTTTATAAGGCACTGTGTCTACCTCTCCCTGGATCTGATTCCGAATAGGCTGCTTGCAGAATTTTTTCCTTCGTTAGCACGTCTTTTTAGGGTATTATGAATCTGTCTTTGTTGACAGGACATGTACCACAGTCCTTCATGGTAGCTGTAATTAAACCTCTTCTCAAAAGACCCTTGAGATATCCGTTGATCATTGTATCCTGTTGCAGAGACTAGAACATTACATCACATGTCATTTAGCTGACGCTTTTATCCAAAGCGACTTACAATAAGTACATTCAACCATAAGGACACAAACTCAGAAGAGCAAGAAACAAGAAAGTGCAATTTCATAAAATAAGCCGATTTACAATTTGCTTATTGGTTGAAATGCACTTATTGTAAGTCGCTTTGGATAAAAGCTTCAGCTAAATGACATGTAATGTAATGTAACAATAAAAGAAATCAAGTACCAAGGCTGTCGTTATCGACATCCACATGAATCCCCCGCGATAATTACCTTGTCCGTTTTAAGGACCAAACTTGTTAAAGTTTGAAGCAGCTGAAGAAACTCAACCTGCCAAAGACGATGATGGTCCACTTCTACACGGCCATCATGGAGTCCATCCTCTGCTCCTCCATCACCGTCTGGTACGCTGCAGCCACAGCCAAGGACAAGGGCAGGCTGCAGCGTGTCCTCCGCTCTGCAGAGAGGCTGATCGGCTGCAATCTGCCGTCCCTGCAGGACAAAAAAGATGGTAGCCGACCCCTCTCACCCCGGACAAAACCTGTTTGTGCCCCTTCCATCTGGCAGGAGGCTGAGGTCCATCAGGACTAAGACCTCCCGCCACACCAACAGTTTCTTCCCGTCTGCAGTCGGGCTCATCAACAGAGCAGATCCCCCACTGACTGACTGACATCGCACCGGCCATTTTCTTTCTCACTGCATACGTCACTTTCACTTATCACTTTCTGTTCGCTGGTGCACTTTATTTTTTAATTTTTAAATATTTTTAACTCTGATATCTGCGTGTACTGTTGTCATGTCATCCATTGTCGTACTGTCTGCTGTTACGCACCAACCGCCAAGTCAAATTCCTTGTATGTCTGACATATTATGGCAATAAATGTTTCCTGATTCCTGAAAATTCTGAGAAATTCTGAATAAGGTACCTACCTACCTACCTGTACACTAGTAAGTGAAAAGAGAACCGGCTGTATTATTTTCCAAGTTGGTTGCGAAATACTGAGAACCAGGCTTTCAAATGAGTTATAATCCACCTTAGGTTTAAGGTTTATTAAAAGGCAAGAGTCATAAATACTAACACGACCAGTGAAGTGACACCATTGTGACATTTGTTTCCAGGTCTAAGCAAACCCGGTCAAGTAGTTCTGTGAGGAGGCCCTCAACAACTATGTTTATTCTACGGTCTCCCCTGACCCTGACTGTCCTCTTCTGCGGTCTGCCCTGACCACCCCTATCTTGTCTTCGGGCTTACACAACAACAACCTGTCCTTGTTCCCAGTCAACTTTGACCCCAACCTATCTTGTCCTTTGGTCTAGCAGAGTCTCCCATTTACTTCGGGATCTGTTGAAATCCCACCATGCCTTACTGTGGTCCAGCTAGACCCTCGCTATGTCCTGCGGCGTCCCTGTTCGCCGTGTCCTTGTCTATGGATCAACGAGATCTTTCTCTTTCCTTTTCTTGTTAACCTTGGCTTCTATTGTCTATTGTCCCTCTACCAAAGCTACCCCGTTGTGACACAAGCTCCGGATGGAAGTCCGGCTAGGACCTCTCAGTGGCCGTAAGTATTTATTTCATTCCTTCATAAAATAAATCTCGTTTAGGGGTATATGCCTCTTCTCAGCTCGGCATAATAGCCCCTGGTCTATCCCACTGCAGGATGGAGTCCAGGCCTCAAACAACTTTGCAGTATAAATAAATGTTTTAATAAAGCAATGTTCAAATTTCAAGTCTCTCCGTATTGAAATGTATTCACTCCCTTTACTGTAAAACCCATCACAAAGATCTGGTGTGACAATTCACAAGTCACATTTGCAACTCCAATAATTAGTAAATTTGGGTCTACCTGTGTACAATATCTCAGTATAAATACACATGTTTTGTGGAGGCCTCACAGTTTATTAGAGAGCATTACTGAACAAAGCGCCATTTTGTCGTAGTAGTCCTTTCATGACTTCATCATCATTTTGTTGTCTCATCATCACCCATTTACTTTATTGCAATAAGCTTTGTCCCATCGTCATGGTGAGGAACGTCCCAATGGTCATACCCTCCACCCTGCCCTGTCGTCGTCCACCCTGCCCTGTTGTCATACAGCCCAACATTGACCGCTAACTAAATTTTAAGAGCCTGAATGTTAAAACACATATCCAACTTTTCCTGAATAGTTGAACTGATGTTTTCTGATGTGTGTGTCCTTCCTGAGATTGTCTCAGAGCAGGCTGATCCGTGGAAACAGTGAGGTCCGCTCGGACTGATTGGTCTCACTGGTTAACAGCTCTGACTAATTTGCTTCAAAGGGAATTATTGGAGACTGTAGCTAATGTCAAGAAGCCTTGGGCACGAACGTGTTGAGAGACTGAAAAGACAATTGGGACTTCATTAACGATCAAGGGATGCAACTGCGCTGAGCACCTGTTGCAGATCTGTTGTGAAGTAAGGCGGAAAGGAAAAGTTTGACCAGTGTTATGTCTGAAGTTTAAGAGTTCCTTCTTGCTGATTTGCTGATCAGAGAGGGAGAGCGCAGTGCCGAGGCTGCCATCCGCGGCACCATCTTGCCAAGATGGCTGTCAGAATTAACGCATTAATCTATCCGATTAATGTGGCCGACATTAATGCAATAAAATATTTTAACGCAGTTGACGCAACTTTGTTTACTTCCGGTGGAAACTAAACTGCCACTAGCAGCATTCAGGAAGTAAAACAAGAGGCGTGATATACAGCGGAGAATTGTACGGAGGAATTCCTCCATGTGTCAAACAGAAGGGGGATGAGTGACAAATGGACCACTTTAGGCACTGCTAGGCTAAGCTAGCTGCTTGGCTACTTCCATTTCAACATCCACCCTTCAAGTCACACAGTCTGCAGGGCACCAGCACTGTGTCCTGTCAAAAACAGTGATTTGGAAAACGTCCTGGCTAAATTTCAAGAGATTGTTGGCACAAACACAGCCGTCAAATCATGGAGGGTTGAGAGCAAATGTGTGTATGCTTAAAATATAATTAAACAACAGTGTCTAAAGTACACGGTTTCTAAAGTGATTACTCGTTAATTCATAAGATTTAGTCTTTGTTAGAAGAAAAACAAACTTTTAATCGCAATGAATGGATTTCGAAATGTGACATTATTTAGTTCATTTTGACAGCCGTAGAGAAAAGAAAAGGTTTGTCTCCACTCTTAAAGATAATTAGCGTAATTTCTGGAGCAGGACCACACCTCCAACACGGCCCTTCTGGTATTTCCATAAACACTGCTCAACCCACTCTTCTCGTTCTTGAGTACGCATTCTAAAACACGGCCGAGGTTAGGTAACACATGATCTAACGTCTGCACGTTACTTACACCTTACCTACGTTACATCATCTAACATTCGGCACCGAGATGCCATTGCAGTTTTCCCTTCAGACGATTCCACAAAATCGTCTGAAGGGACAGTATTTTACTCCGCGCCTCCGTGATCCAGATGCCAGAGAAGCGGCCGAGTAAGTCAACCTCCCCCAACCATTCCAGGCTCACGACACGGAAGCTCCATCACCACGCTGCGCCCCGCAAAAAAGCCCCAACGTTAATGGAAAACCGAATCCCTTTCAACAGATCGGACACAAAAGTTAAACTCTTAAATTACTTAACGTCATTGCATTCGTTTCAGTTAAATATGGAGGCAACACTACCCCCAGCACTGCCCATAGTGCATTGCAACACCAAATAGAAATCACGCCTTCAAGTCACCCCTATGCTAGTTGGAGCCACCAGCACCAAGATGCCAGCTCACAGCGATAATCCTCAGCATTTATATAATAACATAAAATCATAGCAAAGAGAAACCTTTCCAGCTAGCCTTGGCAGGAGCACCTGGCACTGGGATGCCAGGGCCCTGAAATTCCTCCTACCACAGTAGCTAGCTCTAGCCAGTGCACACAGCACCGGGATGCCAATCCTTCACACCTCCTAGTTGATCTTTAGTATTTACACAATGCAACACAGACAATGTACCCTAACATGTAACTCAAGAACGTTACTTAACAAGGAACGCATTGGCAACAAGGTAACAACGCAGCATATTGCAGCAACGTAACTCAGTAACACAAGCCATAGCCGTAGCTTTACGCCTCCCAGTCGCACCCTTCACGGCTACAGGTTGGAGCAACCGGCACCGGGATGCCGACCCACCCCACCACTCTCTCCCAGCCACGCCAATGCTCTCAAGAATTTAAAGCATCAAGGCAGGAACATAACGCAAACTGTAAGCAAGGCTCATGGCACCGAGACGCCCGCTCACCCAACCACCCTCTCCCAGCCTCCCTAACTGCTCGGCGTAACCTCTGGCACCGGGATGCCACAGCTCTACGCCTCCCAGTCGCACCATTCATGGCTACAGGTTGGAGCAACCGGCACCGGAATGCCTCGTCACAGCTAACGTCCATGTTACATTACATTACATGTCATTTAGCTGACGCTTTTATCCAAAGCGACTTACAAACAACAACACTCACAACAACAAACTCAGAAGAACAAGAAACAAGAAAGTGCAATTTCCTCAAATAAGCCAATTTACAATTTGCTATAGATGAGTGACGTTACAAGTACAATTTAAGTGCTACAATTTGTTAGTCTTTTAGTCGAGGTAGAGTCTGAAGAGGTGTGTCTTTAGTTTTCGGCGGAAGATGTGAAGGCTCTCTGCGGTCCTGGTGTCTTCAGAGACCTCCTTCCACCATTTAGGAGCAGGACAGCAAAGAGTCGTGATCTAGTCGAGTGTTTTGCTCTCAGTGAGGGAGGGACGAGCAGTTTTGCAGATGCAGAGCGGAGAGTGTGGGTTGGGATGTCGGGTTTCACCACGTCCTGGATGTAAGCTGGACCCCATCCATTCACAGCATGGTACGTGAGCACCAGTGTTTTGAACTGGATGAGCCAACGGTAGCCAGTGAAGAGAGTGGAGGAGTGTGGGAGAATTTCGGAAGGTTAAAGACCAGTGGAGCTGCTGCATTCTGGATGAGCTGCAGAGGTGGAATGGTGGTAGCAGGGACACCTGCCAGGAGCGAGTTGCAGTAGTCCAGGCGGGAGATGACAAGAGCCTGAATCAGTACCTGGGCGGCCTTCTGAGTGAGAAGAGGACGTATTCTCCTGATGTTGTAGAGCGAGTATCTACAGGATCGTGTTGTCGCAGTAATGTTGGGAGTCGGGGAGAGTTGGCAGTCGATCTTGACGCCGAGGTTCCTAGCGGTTATAGTGGGCATTAGCACGGAGTTGCTAAAGTTGATCGTCAGGTCCTGGGTCGGAGAGTCTTTTCCTGGAAAGAGAAGTAGTTCAGTCTTGTCTGGGTTGATTTTCAGATGGTGGGCGGACATCCACTGAGAGATGTCAGTTAGACAGACAGAGATCCGTGCCGCCACCTGGGTGTCCGAGTGAGGGAAGGAGAGAATTAGTTGGGTGTCATCAGCATAGCTGTGGTAGGAGAAGCCATGCGAGCGAATGACAGCGCCGAGAGAGTTGGTGTAGAGCGAGAAGAGAAGGGGACCCAGGACGGAACCCTGATGTTCAATATTCACACAATGTAACAACGTCACACAAAAAGGCAACCCAATGCTGTCAAGAATGCAACGCAACAAGGCAGCAACGTAATGCAAACCGTAGGCAAGGCTCATGGCACTGGGATGCTGGCGTACATCTTGTGCAGTTCCTCATTGATGGACTTAAAAAAGGTTTCCACTCGCCACTCAACCGTCCACCCCTTGAAAGAACCAGAATCAGTCAACCAGCTCCTCGCCAAGGAAGTGAAAGACGGTTTTATGATCTGCCCATCCACACAACCGCCACCCATTGCCAAATGGGTGGCGGAACCGCCAGCTCACAAAACTCCATACTCGACAGCCTATCAGACACAAAGCACTCCATTGCGTCTTACTGGACAGCATGGAAGAGCTTCCACAACCGAGTAGGTTACCAAGTAACCTTCCTGTCATCCGACCTGGTGTCAATGACATGCATCGTATCCTTTGCTCATTCTGAGATGGCGATCAAAACGCCTACTATAAAGACCTACCATAGTGGCATAAACTTCTTCTGCAAACTCTTAACCGGGAAAACACATGCAGCCTGGAATCATCCCCAATTAGCCACACTCCTCAAAGGACTATCAAAGAAAGATAGTCAACAGACTGTCCTGTTGAAAAATCTTCAATGGAGTTTATTTTGTTGCACCATTGGTTCCCCCTTTTGCAGTCCGCAGGGTCGGACCATGTCGTATTACCGCTGATTACAGCACACAACACTTGCCCCTTTCGGTCACAATCGCACACCCACACATTAGTCTACAAACCTACACCTAAACTCGGGCCAATCTGTGCCTAAAATAAGTGGGTGTGCAAGGCGGGAGTTAACTGCAGCCCTAATTCAATGCATTTTGCCCTTATTTTTATTCCACTCGAATAACAGGATATCTGTGAACATTATCATGCACACAAACACTCTTCACATACTTATACTCTAGTAACTCCCCAGTCCGAACCAGGTTCTGGAGGATCATAGACTGCGTACAGCCCGAATCCAGCATAGCCAGGTGATGGATCCTTACCAGAACGCTGTATGTCCCCCCTACACTGGAGGAGGGTGCTGGCGGGCCGGCAACTCTGACAACCTTGCCGACATCAATAAGTGGACACTCTCTGCTGAAGTGTTGATGATGTCTGCCCCTCTGCTGCCGGGCCTCGGGGTGGACTCTAAGGTGATTGCCGGCTCCAGGTCTGTTGCACCCAATCCGAGATCCTGCTCGGCCCCCCCCAAACTGCTTGACCACATCTTTCTCCAGAATCTTCTTGGTCGCCAGCAGACTCCCCTGGTTTTGGCACCTTCCTTGCCACATCCCTCAGCTGCAGGGCGCATACAAAGGGATGGGCCACATTGCGGCCCGGAACCGGTGACGGTGGTCTTTGAAGGCGAAGCCAGTTCTATCAAGGATAGCTTTTTTTGTACATCCTGGAAATACCCCCACGAGGAAGAGGACCGTACTTTGGGCCTTCCCTGAAAACAAGGCAAGAAGGCCCACTCCGTCACCGAACATCGGCACGATGGCTTGGGGGTCTTTCACATAGGCGACGCCCTCTAGAGGAGAATGAGGAGTAATAATAAATGAAAGTGAAATAAAAGTGTAATAAGTAAACTGAAGTGAGGAAAACTTAAGTAAAGTATGGTGAATATTTACCCATATTTCACATACAGACAAATGATGATTACTCGGTTATCAACATATTAGCAATATTTGTATTGATTGACTGTTGGAGATATAGGTTGATGACTACAGCTGTATGTAATGTGATAGAAATAATTAAGATTGGTTTAACGGACCCTCTCTGTTTTGTAATATGGTAATAGTTGGTGACATCAGTTAGTGTCTTGTGGTAATGATGCAACATCAGTTCACCTGAAGAGTTTAAAGAAGCAGAGAAAGAGCTTTGCCTCAATTCCAAAGCCGTCAGGACTACATAGCAGGTTATTATAAGCATTCAAACATGGTCACCACTTGTTCTGTCATTTATAAGCTAATCATCTTAATGAATAGAAACAAGTGATTTATTTGGAGAATCTGTCATATGTGAGTTTGTGCAAGTTGACATCTTTGCTGTTCAAAGGCTTAATAATGTGTTCATGGATTGAGTCAGGAAAAAGCCTAAAAGCAGATCTAAACTAGTCTGATCTCACTAAATCTGTAAAATGTAAACACTGTTAGTTGTTTATCTTATGCAAACTTGAATTGTCACGTTGTGAAACAAAGGGATGATAATGATGATGTTAAACTCCACACAGGTTTCATATTTCACATTTGGTGCTTACTTTGATCTTGGACTCTTTAAATACCTATTGTTCATAATTAGTATGTGTTTTTATGTTGTAACTATTTGCACCAATGTGCTGCTCATTGTGGTTATCTGCATGAACAGAAGCTTACATGAACCCATGTACCTTTTCCTCTGCAGCCTGTTTGTAAATGAGCTGTTTGGTAGTACAGGCTTGTTTCCATTCCTTCTGGTTCAGATCCTGTCGGACACTCACACTGTTTCTTTTTCATCTTGTTACCTGCAGATTTTCTGTTTGTACACTTATGCAAATGTACAGTTTTATAACTTAGCCGTCATGTCTTATGACAGATATCTTGCCATCTGTTATCCTTTACAATACAACACTTACATGGCATTTAACAAGGTTATTAGGCTTCTTGTTCTAACGTGGGTATTCCCTTTTCTAAGTAATGTAATCATGATATCTTTGAGTGCGTCTTTACGGTTGTGTGGGAACATTATTGACAGATTGTTCTGTGACAACTTTTCGGTTGTGAAATTGGCCTGCTCTGACACGACAATCATCTACATATATGGACTCATGTACACTTTCATTGTATTATTTGGTCTTGCAATTCTGATTTTTTACACCTACATGAGGATCCTGAGAGTTTGTATATCTGGGTCCAAACAGACCAGAGAGAAAGCTGTTAGCACCTGTACACCTCACCTGGCTTCTCTGCTCAACTTCTTCTTTGGGTGTTTCTTTGAAATAGCACAGGGCAGATTTGATATGAACAGAGCACCCATTTTGTTGCGCATCTGTTTGTCTTTATACTTTCTCACTTGCCAACCTCTCTTCAACCCTTTAATGTACGGACTGAATTTGACAAAAATACGCATCATATGTAAAAGTCTTGTTTCTGGTCAAATGTAACGTATTGTTGAAAGACATGTAGTTTATAACTTCAGTTTCAATAACATGAAAGTACCTTGTCACAATCACTATTTTGAACGCAGTATTTTGCCTTTCTATTT
This sequence comes from Gasterosteus aculeatus, assembly GCF_964276395.1. Classification (NCBI taxonomy): domain Eukaryota; kingdom Metazoa; phylum Chordata; class Actinopteri; order Perciformes; family Gasterosteidae; genus Gasterosteus; species Gasterosteus aculeatus. The sequence continues at coordinate 317,217 of NC_135688.1, read as the reverse complement.
ATTTTTTGTTTATATATACTTTCTTAAATCCTTTACTCTAGCACGTAAAGCATTTTGAAATGCATTCTTGTTAAAAGATGTGGCACAAACTGTCCAATAAACAATAACAAAATACACGTTGTTCGGGTAACACCTCTGGTAACACGCAATAAGCACTGATAAATATTATAATACATAATAACTGTTGGGGGGAAATTGATTAATCTTATGCACGCTATGAGTCTCTCAATAACTCAAAGAACATGTCTTCTCTCTTTTTAACTTAATGACCTGTATTGTGGACCGAACTGATTCACAAATGGAACGATGTTTTATTTTCTTCCATCTGTCTTTCATACAATGATTACCTAACGGTCAAACTGAGGGGAAGAGCGTCAAAGGGAACATTCCTACAGCGTCTGGTTTCTGGTCAAATTCCTTGTAAAGTGGTGTTTTCTGATTGAGCAATACAAACATCTCTGATGTGTATCAAAAGCGTCTCTTACACCAAGAAGCTTGGTCAGATCTTCCTGCTCCTCTGAGGGAGAAGGAACAATCTGTCTCTTTTCAGCTGAATTGAGTCATTTGACTTATGTCTGAACTTACAGCTTGTGTTTTCTGCTTCATGTGATTTCTGGATTCTGTGGGCCTTCCACTGGGAAGTGGATTCTGCTGGGCCTTCCACTGAACCTGCTCTAGAAGTACCTTAAAATCTATTCTTAATTTAACAGGGAGCCAGTGTAGAGAAGTTAAAACCGAAGTAATATCCCTTTTCTTAGTTCTTGTTAATACACGTGCTGCAGCATTCTGAATCAACTGGAGTTGCTTAAGAGATTTACAAGAGCAGTAACTAGTTTTTCTGCATCACTTTGAGACAGGAAGTTCCTGATTTTCGATATATTCCATAGATGAAAAAAGGCAGGCCTATTTATAGTCTTCTTCATGAGAGTTGAAGGACATATCCTGGTCGAAGAGAACTCCAAGATTCTTGACGGTGTTACCAGAGCAATTCCATCCATGACAGCTGACTTTGAAGGCGCTCTGGGCCTATCAAGATAACTTTAGTTTTTTCTGAGTTTAGCATGAGGAAGTTGCACTTCATTCAAGACATTCTTGAAGTCAAACAAGCTGGTTGGTCTCTTCTGGTTTAATCGACAGATACAGTCGAGTATCGTCTGCATAACAATGGAAGTTTATGCAGTGTTTTCTGATAAGATCGCCCACCCACACCATTCACACACTGATGACAGGACTTAACACACCACCTGAACCACCAGGAATCTAACTAACTATTCTCACACCAGCAGGGAGCTATTTGGGGTCAAGAGTCTTGCCGATGTAATTCACTTCATTGCATTTTATTTTATTTTGTATAGCCCCAAATCCCAAATTTGCCTCGGAGGGCTTTACAGTCTGAACATTTGGGACATCCTGTCTGAAAACCCTCACATTGGAACAGGAAAAAAAAGAAAAACCCTTCCATGGGGAAAAGGAAGAAACCTTAGTGAGAATGACGAGGATCCCTCTCCACCATCATACAATATATAACCACCATCAGATAGAACCACCATCCACAGAAACCTGTAGGCAGGGAAAGCACAAAGACTTTAGGAAAGAAGCAAAGTCGGTAATGTGGTTTATGATAACAATTATAGTAATGTCATTAATATTAATAATGCGAGTGGTAGCAGCAGAAGGCCCCTTCTGTTCTGGGACAAGTTGCTCTGTATCAAGCAATCTGCTCTCCAGGGACAACGGTACAAAAGCATACTGGCCATGATAGACTGGGGCAATCACACCTGTCAAAAAAAGATATCTACGCGGTAACTAAAGGAAAAACTTCATTAAGCAGCATACTCGGTATCGGAAAAAAGAGACGGGTAGAAAATTTAGACTTCGAAATTGTAAAAGTTAGTTGATCAAGGTTGATGGGAGAATAGCTAGGGCTGGGCGGTATGGCCAAATATTCATATCAAAGGTTTCTGACAGTATCCCGGTATATCAGTAGTTTTTTTGGAGCAAACACATTTATTCATTAACGGCGAAAAGGACCGTTGGCCACCTGAACAGCTGTTTACCGATTGTTGTTCACCGGTCACTGGCCAACTCGCTCACAGCCGGCCGGTAAGTTAGCTTGTTAGCGTGTTAACTGTGGTTGCTGCTAGTGTTGCCACCAGAGGCAATATCAGCTCTACCAACTTTGCAATAAATCGTTTTCTGATCTAACGTTAACAATACATACAAACCAAAAACCCTCCAAGCAGCACACAACTCCTCTTTTGGCCACAAATTGTGTTGGTGTATCTCTGGTCTGAGTGGTGAGGTGCAAAAATTAATTTGGCCCGCCAAAAAGCAACACCAGTTGGTACGGCTATACACACTGGAATGACGGTACGTGACAAGCTCATACTGTAAGGAAATCTGGTACCGGTATACCGGTTGTTCCCACTCCCAAAGGCAGATTGGCACCTGTTGAAGGCAGGAGACCATCAATTTTCTCTCTAATAGTTAGAATCTTATCATTAAAGAAGTTCATGAAGGTGTTACCAAAGGAATATGGCTCAACAGAACTGTGACTGTCTGTCAGTCTGGCTACAGTAATGACGAGAGACCTTTTTCAGAATTATAAGCTGCTCTTGCATTATGGAGAGCTTTCTTATATGCTTTAAGGCTGTCTTGGCAAACTAGCCTTGATTCTTCTATATCGGTGGAACACGATACACATTTAGGCTTCTGCACAGTCTATGTTGTGGGTTTGAGAGTTATACCAAGGAGCAAACTTCCTTCTTGTTGCCACTCTCCTTTTGTGGATCCCCTGACTGAGAGACGACCCGCTCTACCAATAAGTCACAGCTCAACTTCTCTAATCCTGCACTTTTAGGAGTCTGAATGAAATATGAAACACGTATGCAACTTTTCCAGAATTGATGTTTTCCGATGCGTGTGTGTCCTTCCTGAGGTTGTCTCAGAGCAACCAGTAAGGTCTGCTTGGACTAATTGGTCAGACCGTTCTGACTAATTTGCTTCAGAGGGAATTAGTGGAGACTGTGGCTAATGTGAAGAAGCCTAAGGGATGATCCGGGACGAACATGTTGACAGGCTGAACTGCCCTTTGACTTGAGGGACTTAATTAACAATAAAGTGATGCAATTGCCTGGGTGAGGGTTGCATCAGATGAAATGACTCAGTGACCAAATATTTTCATATTAACTGATGAAATGTGTTCTCCTTAATGTTTCTACTCATCAGCAGTCCGCTCACGTTGAATCAAGCAGCTGAAGAATCACATGAGACACCAAAGAATGTCCCTTCAGCTGTGCTCGCTTTTAGAGATAAGGATAAAAATAGGATAAAATAAGATAATCCTTTATCGGTCGCAGAGCGGGGAAATTACATCAGCAAAGGGCACTCATCTAAAACTGAGCGGCCGTTTGTTGTTGGACTTCCATAGCCACTGTCCATAGCGAACACCACCACGAACATAAGGATGTTTACAAGTATACTTCGTACCAGAGCCACCTTTGCCAAAGATTTATGATTGATTTTGTAATCGTATGTAATCAGAGGTTGCATGTCTTGGACAGTCTGGTAAAGAGAGGGGCAGAGCTGATCATCATCATCTGGTGGTTGGGTCAGAGGACGGGGAAAGACTCGGGATAGAACTGGTAAACCCAAGCACGTAGTGATCTAAGTCTGTTTTGCCTTCTCTTCTGAAGCAGAAAAGACTGAAACCCTTAAACTCTCAGTTTGTCAAAACGCCACATGGTGATTGTTCACTGATTAGAGTGTCAAGCAATTGGTGTTTTGCATTTTGAGGAGTTTCTGCCGAGGCCAATCGACCTTTTGTCGACGGGGGAGTTGTCAGTGCAGCTGTAGCCGACTTCCACTAACGAGGGAGTATTTAATTAGAGGTTGAGTGAAGCGTTAGCTTCAGCGTTTGCATAACCTCGCAGCACGAAGACGAGCAGAACGAAGACAAAAGAGTATTTTGTGGGAAACTATATCTCCGGCTTTGCTATCCAGCAATCGCTTGACATCCTCGCTCTCTCACCGAGACCTGGATCACACCTGAGAAGACATCGACCCCGGCCCTCCGCTCATCCTCCTGGGTGGCTTCAACACCCAGACAGAGAAGTCATCTGATCTCTTCCACCTACTTTCTTCCTTCACTCTGTCACTCAGTCCCTCTCCTCCAACTCACAAAGCTGGCAATCACCTTGACTACATCTTCACTAGAAACGCTGCTGCAGAGACTCTCCTCTCAACTCTTCAGCCGGTGCGTGCCATGAGAGCCACCATGCGAGCATCGGAAAGGAGATGGCGTAAATATAAACAACCCGATGACCTGCTTGAGTTTCAAGCTCTTCTCTCCTCATTTTCTGCTTCTATCTCTGCTGCCAAAAGCTCTTTCTACCAATCGAGAATTGAATCTTCATTTTCTAACCCCAAAAAACTCTTTTCGATCTTCACCAACCTCCTCGAACCCCCTACCCCTCCTCCCCCCTCCACTCTTCTTCCGGGAGACTTTGTCAACTACTTTACGTACAATTTGCTTTACGTACTTTGCGTATGTCAGAAAATAGCTGACATGCGCTGGTCTTTCTCAAACCCACCTCCTACTACTTGCGTCCCAATTATGTAGAAAACTACAGACCGGTCTCTCTTCTTCCCTTTTTGTCCAAAACTCTTGAACGTGCAATCGTTAACCAACTCCCCTCCTATCTCCACCATAACAACCTCCTTGACCCCCACCAGTCAGGCTTCAAGGCCACTCTGTCCTCATCCTTCTGGACCTCTCTGCTGCATTTGACACAGTCAACCACCAGATCCTTATCTCCTCCCTTCAGGAACTTGGTGTCACAAGCTCTGCTCTCTCCCTTCTCTCGTCCTACCTCGACGGCCGCACCCACCGGGTAACCTGGAGAGGATCTGTGTCGGAACCTTGTCCTCTTACTACTGGAGTTCCTCAAAATTCCGTCATGGATCCCCTCCTTTTCTCGCTCTACACCAACTCTCTTGGCGCTGTCATTCGCTCGCATGGCTTCTCTTACCACAGCGATGCCGATGGCACGCAACCAATTCTCTCCTTCCCTCACTCGGACACCCAGGTGGCGGCACGGATCTCCACCTGTCTGACTGACATCTCTCAGTGGATGTCCGCTCACCATCTAAAAATCAACCCCGACAAGACTGAACTACTTCTCTTTCCGGGAAAAGATTCTCCGACCCAGGACTTGACGGTCAACTTTGGCAACTCCGTGTTAACGCCCACTTTGACTGCTAGGCACCTCGGCGTCACACTCAACAGCCAACTTTCCCTGACTCTCAACATCACTGCAACAACACGATTCTATAAATACACGCTCTACAACATCAGGAGAATACGTCCCCTTCCCACTCAGAAGGCAGCGCACCTATAGCAAATTGTAAATTGGCTTATTTGAGGAAATAGCACTTTGTTTCTTGCTCTTCTGAGTTTGTATCCCTATGGTTGAATGCCCTTATTGTAAGTCGCTTTGGATAAAAGCGTCATTTAAATGACATGTAATGTAATGTAACTGGGAACGACTGGAGGAGGTCCAAAAGATTTTCAACCTTCGGCGGAACTTCTCTCGTAGTCATGTGGGGGTAGAGGGGAATGAACCAGAGTGGTTCATGTGCACAACTTCCATTGCTGAAGCTGCGGCGGTGAGTTGTGGCCTCAAAGTCTTAGGTGCATCAAGGGGCAGTAACCCTTGAACACCATGGGGGACACCGGTGGTCAGTGAAGCCATCCAACTGAAGAAGGAGGCCTTCCGGGTTATGATATCTGGTGGGACTCTGAGGCAGCTGCAGTGTACCGACAGGCTCGAAGGGCGGCAGAGTGGCAGTAGTTCGGGGTAGCTATGGAGAAGGACTTTCGGTCGGTAAATGCCACCTCAGGAGGAACGGGGAATAATCCAAGCTGCGTACAGTAAGGATGGCACCTTGTTGACTGCAACTGAGGAGGTTATTGTGCGGTGAAAAGGGAACTTTGAGAAATTCCTGAATCAAACTCCTCAACATTTTGTGGAAGTCTGGGACAGTGCCAAAGGAGTGGAGCCTTAGCTGGGTTTAATCTGTGTATGTTTGTGTCTCTCCCCAATAAAGGGCACTAGTGACTGAAAAGCGGAGGAAGGAGGGCGGAGCAAAGTGTGACTTTACGTGTGTGCACTGTACCCTAAAAGAGTATACAATAAAAACGTGTTACAAACCCGAAACATCCATGTTGCTGCCTCTCTTTGGTATGAGACTCACGGGGTAACGCAGGAAACGTAACAGAGGCCGATAGGCGAACCAAGGATTGAAGTGGAACAATGCGGTTTTCGTCCTGGTCATGGAAAGATGGACCAACTCTTACTCTTGCACGGATCATGGAGGGGGCCTCAGAGTATGCTCATCCAGTCTACATGTGTTTTGTGGACCTGGAGAAGATGTATCATCGGATACCCCGACAGATGTTGTGAAAGGTGCTGCGAGAGTACAGGGTGTGGCCATCTTGCGGACATCCAATCCCTGTACGCCCAAAGCGAGATGAAGTTTTTCCTTTAGTTACCACGTAGATCTTTTTTTGACAGGTGTGATTGCCCCTGTCTATCATGGCCACTTAATGGTAGAGCGGGTTGTCCCTCAGTCAGGGGATCCACGATTCTGATCCCCGGCGCCCTGTCTCCACGTTTGTGTGTCCATGTACTTCTTATCAGACCATTGTATAATAATCTTTATTAATTGTGCTGCTGTTGATATGGGTTTCTACAGTCAATGCTTATCTGATAAGCCACGTTTAAAAAAGGGATTCCTTCAGGTTTAAGTTTGTATCGTGTCTCAAGATACCAGGCGTGTGAAAACTTTAGTCTGTCCCAGATCAAACATCTTGTTGATACTGCTGCGGACTCTTTGAGAGTGGCCCTGGACACTGTTGCTCCTCTAGAAAGGAGAGTGGTAACAAGAAGGAAGTTTGCTCCTTGGTACAACCCTCAAACCCGCAACATAAAGCAAACTGTGCAGAAGCCTAAATGTGTATCGTGTTCCACCGATATAGAAGAATCAAGGCTAGTTTGCCAAGACAGCCTTAAAGCATATAAGAAAGCTCTCCATAATGCAAGAGCAGCTTATAATTCTGAAAAAGGTCTCTCGTCATTACTGTAGCCAGACTGACAGACAGTCACAGTTCTGTTGAGCCATATTCCTTTGGTAACACCTTCATGAACTTCTTTAATGATAAGATTCTAACTATTAGAGAGAAAATTGATGGTCTCCTGCCTTCAACAGGTGCCAATCTGCCTTTGGGAGTGGGAACAACCGGTATACCGGTACCAGATTTCCTTACAGTATGAGCTTGTCACGTACCGTCATTCCAGTGTGTATAGCCGTACCAACTGGTGTTGCTTTTTGGCGGGCCAAATTAATTTTTGCACCTCACCACTCAGACCAGAGATACACCAACACAATTTGTGGCCAAAAGAGGAGTTGTGTGCTGCTTGGAGGGTTTTTGGTTTGTATGTATTGTTAACGTTAGATCAGAAAACGATTTATTGCAAAGTTGGTAGAGCTGATATTGCCTCTGGTGGCAACACTAGCAGCAACCACAGTTAACACGCTAACAAGCTAACTTACCGGCCGGCTGTGAGCGAGTTGGCCAGTGACCGGTGAACAACAATCGGTAAACAGCTGTTCAGGTGGCCAACGGTCCTTTTCGCCGTTAATGAATAAATGTGTTTGCTCCAAAAAAACTACTGATATACCGGGATACTGTCAGAAACCTTTGATATGAATATTTGGCCATACCGCCCAGCCCTAGCTATTCTCCCATCAACCTTGATCAACTAACTTTTACAATTTCGAAGTCTAAATTTTCTACCCGTCTCTTTTTTCCGATACCGAGTATGCTGCTTAATGAAGTTTTTCCTTTAGTTACCGCGTAGATATCTTTTTTTGACAGGTGTGATTGCCCCAGTCTATCATGGCCAGTATGCTTTTGTACCGTTGTCCCTGGAGAGCAGATTGCTTGATACAGAGCAACTTGTCCCAGAACAGAAGGGGCCTTCTGCTGCTACCACTCGCATTATTAATATTAATGACATTACTATAATTGTTATCATAAACCACATTACCGACTTTGCTTCTTTCCTAAAGTCTTTGTGCTTTCCCTGCCTACAGGTTTCTGTGGATGGTGGTTCTATCTGATGGTGGTTATATATTGTATGATGGTGGAGAGGGATCCTCGTCATTCTCACTAAGGTTTCTTCCTTTTCCCCATGGAAGGGTTTTTCTTTTTTTCCTGTTCCAATGTGAGGGTTTTCAGACAGGATGTCCCAAATGTTCAGACTGTAAAGCCCTCCGAGGCAAATTTGGGATTTGGGGCTATACAAAATAAAATAAAATGCAATGAAGTGAATTACATCGGCAAGACTCTTGCACCAAATAGCTCCCTGCTGGTGTGAGAATAGTTAGTTAGATTCCTGGTGGTTCAGGTGGTGTGGTAAGTCCTGTCATCAGTGTGTGAATGGTGTGGGTGGGCGATCTTATCAGAAAACACTGCATAAACTTCCATTGTTATGCAGACGATACTCGACTGTATCTGTCGATTAAACCAGAAGAGACCAACCAGCTTGTTTGACTTCAAGAATGTCTTGAATGAAGTGCAACTTCCTCATGCTAAACTCAGAAAAAACTAAAGTTATCTTGATAGGCCCAGAGCGCCTTCAAAGTCAGCTGTCATGGATGGAATTGCTCTGGTAACACCGTCAAGAATCTTGGAGTTCTCTTCGACCAGGATATGTCCTTCACCTCTCATGAAGAAGACTATAAATAGGCCTGCCTTTTTTCATCTATGGAATATATCGAAAATCAGGAACTTCCTGTCTCAAAGTGATGCAGAAAAACTAGTTACTGCTCTTGTAAATCTCTTAAGCAACTCCAGTTGATTCAGAATGCTGCAGCACGTGTATTAACAAGAACTAAGAAAAGGGATATTACTTCGGTTTTAACTTCTCTGCACTGGCTCCCTGTTAAAATAAGAATAGATTTTAAGGTACTTCTCACCTACAAGGCACTTGCTGGTGAGGCACCGTCGTATATTATATAGCTTGTAACACCTTATTGCCCTACAAGGCAGCTGCGCTCCGTAGATGCTGGTTACTTGTTGTTCCTATGGTTTTAAACAGTAGGCTGGGGGCCAGAGCCTTCAGTCATCAAGCTCTATCCATAGTTAAACTGCTATAGGTTTCTTCCCTTTTTCCCCATGGAAGGGTTTTTCCTGTGCTGATTTGAGGGTTTCAGGACAGATGTCACATGTGTAGACTGTAAAGCCCGACCATAGTTCAAACTGATCACCAGGTCAGTGAGTCCTTCCTCCTGGCCCCGCCCCCTGTACACTGACCTGATGTCTGATGTCAGATACTCGAATGCACCACAACCACACATTTAATATGAATACATATATAATTGCAGATCATTAACTACTGATGTATTATATATTCAATCAACACATGAATGCAATAAATGGTGAATGAACTGATGTTTTTATATCTATTTATCGTCAAATCTCTTACTCTTGTATTTATATGCTAGTGCATTGGTGAACAGATGTAGTCTGTTATTGAATATGAGTGAGTGGAGGAGCAGCAGCTCCACCTGCTGGAACAATGAAGGTTCTACAGAATAAACAAACGTTTCTGTAACAATCTCCATCTTTAATTCTCCAAACTATGAAGTTATAGAGCTAAAAAAGGAAAAGCACTTAAAGTAAAGTTTACACTTCTGGTTTGAAGGCTTTGACGCGTTCATTCACGGATGCTAACAATGTAAATCTGAACTTTCTGTCATTGCAGTCGGAAACAAACGCTTCAGACCTTTTATTTCTATCATTGGTAAAGAACCAATCAGGCTGCTCGTTTCCACCCATGTGACCGCAGAGGCTCCACCCACCAGTGATGTGATCTTGTTTTAAATAGAGACGACAAAGACCGAGCTTAAAATGAGCCGTTGGCTCAACACAAAGACATGGATCTCAGGTGGTGTTATGTCGAGAAACCGAAGATACAACATCAAACACCAGCTTCTTTTACAACATTTCTTCTCATCTGCGAATTTTAAAATCTGCTTGTTGCAGCTGACATTGAGTCTTTGAATCTGAGTGTCCTTGAAGGCATCATGTGCTTTAACAAGAACATCGTGTGAGGGAGGAGAAATACTTTATTATACACCGGAGTATTGACGTACTGACACAGTGGTTACTTGGTCTTCTTGTCGGATGCCAGCGTGTCGTGGAGTTTTGAGACACATTTCTCAAACTGGTCCATGGACAAAGTCCCGTTCTCGTCAAAGAACGAAGACACCGACTTGGTGAACTCTGCCTCACGAGAGTTTCTCCACTTCCCGTCAGAGAAGGAAACTCTGAGCGAGTACTGGTCATCAAACCTGGGCCAGAGCACATGAAGAAATACATCACATCTGGGACACAGTACATTTATGCGTATACATGTCCATGGTGGAATGAGCTCTCTGATGACATCAGGACCACGAGAGCCTTCACATCTTCAAACTAAAGACGACCTCCACTAAAAACATTAAACAAATTGTAGCATTTAAATTGTACTTATAATGGTTCTTATCTATAGCAAGTTGTAAATCGGCTTATTTAATGAATTGCTGAGTTTGAATCCTTATGGTTGGATGCACTCATTGCAAGTCGCTTTGGATAAACAGCTAAATGACATCTAATGTAATGCAAGTACACCCGATGTATGTCTGTGGGTCATCAGAGTGCATGCTGGGTAACTGTCCTCACCTCTTCAGGGACGAGGACAGCTGCCACATGTGGTCTGGATCCAGTCCTGAAGGGTCCCTCTGCAGAGACACCAGGAAGATGTTCTTCTCCTTGTAGGAGGTGTAGAGAGTCAGAATGCCCATCATGATGAAGTAGGTGATGGAGGAGTTAAGGAGAGACACCAAGACAACTCCAACCATCATATATAAAGACTCCCAACCCCACCAGTCATATGTAGGGATGGGTATCGTTTGGGTTTTTCCCGATACCGGTGCCTAAACAATTTTTTTTTAAGCACACACCACCAGTCATATGTAGGCGCTCCAAACACCACCCGTTCGTCATAGGTACGGACGCCAACACCATCCAGTCCTATCCGGAATCAGAACCTCAGATGTTGAACCTTTGAACCAGCTCATCCGGGCTGGGGGGGGGGTGTACTGGGGCCTCAGAAGGATATGAGATGACGCAGCAGGCCAGAACTGGTCGGGACTCGGGGAAGGGGTGCAGGAAGTCCCAGATCAGAGCCAACATGGCGAAGAGACAGGAGACTGTGCAGATGACCAGACGACCATCCACCAGCCCAAAGGTCTCCACGTAGCCGTACTTTTCTAGCAGCACCTGGAGGGGGTCGTCACCGGCGTCGTCATCATCATCGGTTATTGACCACTGATGATAGCAGACAACACTTAAGAACAAAAGCTAAGCTCACCTTCTTCGCGGCGTCATCCAGAGAGTTCTTCACAGCAGCTCCGTCCCATTTGTCGATCTTCACTGGTTTCTCATCGATACGCCACTAAAACGCATTTCCATTAAGATTCATCATTATCAGAAATATTATTAATCTGCAGGACTACTTCCTGTTTTAAAACAATTTACCTTTTTTTCTAAACTGTTCAGTCGTATCAACACTAATTTTCCTAAGGTTAACTCGTCTCGCCATCATTAACATATAGTATCATTTATGAATCTATAGAGCAGATAAACATGTATAGAACATGTCCCAAATAGGTTTAGATCATTAGAAATAGTCACTTAGTCGTCATCGTCAAGCAGGCAATATGAATACACTTTACTTAAACAACCTCCGGTTATTGGAGATATTATATTAAAGTAAAGAACGGCACATAAAACATGGTGATACACAACAAGAGTAACCATGTCAACATATTTTATGATCAAGGCACAATACTTAATGTATCAATAAACCAACCAACTACTAATGACCCAAATAAAATATTCTGATGAGAAACTAACTTACAATAAACATGAATGTGCTCCACCCACCTTATATCTAAACGGATGACGTCACTGTTTTAACGTGCGCCGACAGAAAAACAAACACGTTACTTTACGTAGTAAAATGAAAGGTTTGAATTGTAATAAAACTCTTGAATGACCCGTTTTCTCTGTGGAGTCTGGTCTCCTTTCTGCAGCAGTACGTCAATCAACGTATTCCGCTTAATTGTACCACTACATTCAATTTAGCCAGCTAGTATTAGCTTAGCCTGCTAGTATTAGCTTAGCCTGCTAGCGTTAGCTCCGCTGGATAACGGCAGCACCGACGCAGATGATAAATCTGGCCCACTCACAAAAACTCCCGCTCCAATAGTCTGACGTCCGGGGGAGCATTTTCTTAGCATCCGGTCAGAAATCATCAAACTTTGTCGTGTTTTTAAACTCACTTTCTCCAGGATCCCGTTCTTTCCGTTCCTCGCAGCAGCCATCTTCTCTTCCGCTCAGAACGCGGAACCTGTGATCTGGACGCATCTGATTGGCTCTCGCAAAAGGACCACGTGGTATGACACGTTATTGCGCCCGCGTGCCCGAGGCACCCACATTACGCGTCATAGTGCGCGCGCTCTATTCCTTTCCCTCCTCACAATTAAAAAAACAAAACAAATAAAAGGACATAAAGCACCAGAAATAGCGCAACTTGATCTTCAGAAATATTATGAAAACATGAAGCTCTACTGCTTCTTAATATTATAAGGAAGTTTATTTATTGTAACTATTTATGTACCTTATATAACTATTTACGGTCTAAAGCCTAGTTTATGCTTCTGCGTGTCCGAGCCTCCCGCAGCGCACCAGGCTGCGATCGGTCCGCTAACTACGTCCTTTACGGAGTCTCACGTTCCCGCTTTCACAGCCCGATACGGCCGTTATTAAAACCAAGAATGTTTACAAGAGAAAGACTTTACAACCAGGAAGTGAAACCAGCGCGTCAACACGTAAAGACGCAGAAACACGCGGCGGCCTTTAGTGTATATTTAGTTCAGGACTGAAACAGGTTATTTATTGTTTGATTATTTTTTTATTGTTTCATAAAAGCTGTTTAAATCACTGAAGAACAGAAAAGTAACCTGAGGATGTTTTCAACATTTTGTCTTAATTCTGTATTGATTATCAGAATAATTGATCCTGTTAGGTTGGAATTGTGTTCTCAGATATTATCCTTATTATACGGATGACACTTTGGCAGCATTATGTTCATCGGCCTGTGTATTCTATCATCATACTTGACTCTGTTAGATACGTCTTGATGCAGCCACAGAGAAGCTGAATATCAACACACTCGCGGATCGTTGGCACTCAGCAAACACTACGACGGTACAAAATGTGCATATCAGTGTTGGAGAGTTAAAAAAAGAAAGCCCTTCAGAGTCTCTGAAGAGGAAAGGTTGAAACTCTGTCAATAACAATAATAATCATCTCATAAATGAAAACAAGTCCACTCCTCCTGACTGAAGTGTCCCAACATGATGATTTCATAACTTTAACTCAAGTTAATCAAGCTGCAAACTGCAGGAATGTGAAAAAAAAGATTTACAGCCAAGCAGCATTCACATTAAAGTACAAGTACATGAAGTACAGCTTAAGGTACTGAATACAGGAAGTAAAACCCTACTGTAGTAGAAATCAGCCGGTTACTCATCTGCTCGCTCAATAATAACAATAATATACGTTTGTTAAAGTTGAAATGCATAAATTACGAGACTTGGGCTGGCACAACAAATCGACTATTAATAGTGTTGGCAACAGATGTCATTATCGAATCGTTATTAACCAATGAGTCACGGACATGCGCGCGTCACGTGGCGCAGGCAGAGAGTCACATGACGCGGCGGGTCAGCGCTCAAACGAAAGCCTTTGATGAGGTCCGTCACTACGCAACGCTACGGCCGCTTTGGAGCGAGGCGGCTGCTCGTTATGCAGGTCAAGAGCTAGCCTTAGCTCGCTAACAGCCTTAGCTCGCTAACAGCCTTAGCTCGCTAACAGCCTTAGCTCGCTAATAGCGTTAGCTCGCTCATTTTTGATGCCATTCTTAACTTGGTCATCTTAAACTGTGTTTAAATGTGGTTTAGAAATTGACTGAAGTACAATGATAAATCATTTAATGAATGAGCTTTGCGTCTGAGTGTAGAAGTTCCGACGTTCAAACTTTTCTGATTTGTATTTTTTATATATTATGTTAACTGTGCCCTTTCTGAAGTTTTTTATGCACTTTTTTAGAATAGAATTAATGCTTTTTTAAATTCGGTTTTGTTTTTTGTCTGATTAATCTAAAAAAAAAAAAAAAGATCTACCAATTAATCAATCATCAAAATAATCGGTAGCTGCAGCATTAGGCAAGACGTTCACTCTGATTTTACGACTGTCACTCCTCAAAGGAGATTTGGTATTTATGGATTTAACATTTATCATATTAAATCCTCTCAAATCCTTCAATTTTCCTCCAGATTATCGCATCGAATTTTCAGAGTAAAAAAAGCCTTAAAATTCAAGTTGTAAACTTAAAAAATCACAGTTTAACGGCATTAAACAGTCATTTAAAGTATATCAAATTAATTAGTGTTTGCTAACAAGACAGAAATGATATTACATGATTTAGCATATGAATCTTTCAGAGATTGTAATAACATGAATGCACCTAAAGAAAGTCCACAGCTGCTCATGTAAACACGTTGTTAAACGTTGTCGTTGTATAGTTGTTGTTCATTAACATTGTTGTTCTAATGTTGTTGTACCATTGTTTGCCATTAGAAAGTTTCACACACAGATTTGGGACTTTAATCTCAGGCGCTTTAGAGTATTTGCATTCATCTTTCAGCCTTCAAACCTTAATGTGAACGCTGCTTTAGACATAAAACATCAGCTCTTCCTTGAAGCTTCATGCTTTACATTTTGCCCACAAACTTGTCCAAACACACAGTTCTTCTCTCGATCCCAACTGGTTGGTGAATGGCTCTGAGACTACAGTACCCACAAGGCTCATTGCCAAAGACCAGAGAGTCCAGAGTCCAAAGCTTCAAAGCAATGAAAGAACTTCCCACAAACTGGAAGAACTGGACCAGTGGCACGGTGGGAGGAGATACTAGACCATTCTAGAACCTAGACCATGAGTAATCCCAGAAACTCAAGACCTTCAAGAGCCTAGACCATGAGTAATCCCAGAAGCTCAAGACCTTCAAGAGCCTAGACCGTGAGTAACCCCTGAAGCTTTAGACCTTCTATAACCTAGACCATGAGTAATCCCAGAAGCTCAAGACCTTCAAGAGCCTAGACCATGACTAATCCCAGAAGCTCAAGACCTTCAAGAGCCTAGACCATGACTAATCCCAGAAGCTCAAGACCTTCAAGAGCCTAGACCGTGAGTAACCCCTGAAGCTTTAGACCTTCTATAACCTAGACCATGAGTAATCCCAGAAGCTCAAGACCTTCAAGAGCCTAGACCATGACTAATCCCAGAAGCTCAAGACCTTCAAGAGCCTAGACCATGACTAATCCCAGAAGCTCAAGACCTTCAAGAGCCTAGACCATGAGTAATCCCTGAAGCTCAAGACCTTCAAGAGCCTAGACCATGAGTAATCCCTGAAGCTCAAGACCTTCAAGAGCCTAGACCATGAGTAATCCCTGAAGCTCAAGACCTTCAAGAGCCTAGACCATGACTAATCCCAGAAGCTCAAGACCTTCAAGAGCCTAGACCATGAGTAATCCCTGAAGCTCAAGACCTTCAAGAGCCTAGACCATAAGTAATCCCTGAAGTTCAAGACCTTCAAGAGCCTAGACCATGAGTAAGCCCTGAAGCTTGAGACCTTCAAGAGCCTAGACCATCAGTAACCCCTGAAGCTTTAGACCTTCTATAACCTAGGCCATGAGTAACCCCAGAAGCTTTAGACCTTCTAGAATCTAGACCATGAGTAAACCCAGAAGCTCAAGACCTCCAAGAACATAGACCATGAGTAAACCCTGAAGCTTGAGACCTTTAAGAGCCAAGACCATGAGTAAACCCTGAAGCTTTAGACCTTCAAGAACCTAGACCAGGGGTCTCAAACTCCGGCCCGTGGGCCACAATCGTGGCCGTCGACCGCACCATTTAGACCGTCATCCCCCCCCCCCCCCCCCCCGTCAACCGTACCGTTGGCCGGTCGGACCGTCTGCGCCCCCTCCCTCGACCATAATGGTCTGGCCCGTGTTGAATGGGCTGCATCTGGCCCGCACCTGAAATGAGTTTGAGATCCCTGACCTAGACCATCAGTAACCCCTAAAGCTTGAGACTTTCAAGAACCTAGACCATGGGTAACCCCTAAAGCCCCAGACCTTCAGGTTTTAAAGCAACAATTCTCTTTTAATACCAGTCGACAGATTTTCGGTCAATAGATCAATCAAATGTGACCATCTTCCCCCAAAGATGTGATGAGAGTTCAGATTTCAGCCAAAAATAAATGTCCATTTCCTCTACAGCATCTTAGAGTTTGCGTTTTTTGTGAAACATTCAAACCTTTTGTCACTTTGCATATATGAACCTCTCCACAGAGGACTCGCTCTTTAGTGCTTCTTGTTGATTCGTCGAGACCTCCTCAGGCCACGCCTACGTCGGTGGTTCTTGCTGGAAATCCAGGATCGCAGGAAGTACTGGTCAGGGCTTCTTCGACGGTCGGTGGTCTGGTTCTCCCGGTCAAACTGTCTCTGCAGTCTCAAGGCGACGGCCCGGTCCTGGCGCTCCTGCTGGATCTGACGGACGTAGCACTCGTCAAAGGCCTCCTGGCTGAGCGAGCGGCGCTTCTTCAGATCCGGCTCCTGCTCTGAGTCCAAGTGTTTGGTCTTCTGCTCCCGCTTCTTGCCCCTCCTCGAGATGGACTGGTTGTGAAGGCTGCTGTCGGACTCCTTCCTGGGACTCTGCGAGGCCTTCGGCACCAATTTACAGGATTGTAAACCGGAGTTCTTGGTATACGGTGAAAATGACTTTGTTTGTTGTTGTTTTTGGCTGAAATGCAACGCGCCGCCGGATTCAGGAGCGCCGATTGCCGGCTCAAAGTCAGAGGTTCCTCGGAGTCCGGTCTCGCTGCTGTAACGGATCGCGGGGACCCGGATCTTTACGGCATGCTTCTGGAAGGAGCCTGCATCTCCGGCCAGAGGCTCAAACAGCAGCATCCTCTTGTTGGCGGCCCGCACCCCATCCCGTCCCTGTGGAGACCCGCGGCCCTCGGCCTCCTCCACCCCGCCGGACTTGCGGTGGGGCGGCTCGTTGACGGGGCTTGTCAGGGTCGCCCTGGAGTTGGTCTTGAGGTTCTGGCGGTCCAGTTCGATCTGCCTCCACTTCTGCAGCACCGCGGGGCTGGCCTCGTAGCTGGTGGCCTTCTGCAGGCCACGGGTCAGGTTCCTGGGTGTGGACTTCACCACGGCGGGCTCCAGCAGGCGGCCGTCCGGCAGGCGCTTGGGCGGAGTGCACGGCGAGCACACAATGGGCTTGAAGTGGTTGAGCTCCTCTGAGATGCTGTCGTTGCTCTCGGGGCTGATGGAGCGCTCGGGGTGCGGGGGGGCGCCGCCGGCCGCACTCGAGGAGACGACGGCTCGCCAGGCCAGCTGGCGGTCGGCAGTGATCGCAGCGGAGACGGAGCGGCTGTTCTCCGAGGAGAGGAGGATTCCTGCTGCGTAGCTGTGACTGATGCCCACCTGAAGGAGGAAAGGGAAGCTTCAGATTCACACAGACGACAAAAAGACACAGAGCATCGCTGCCAGCTGATTAATAATCAATAAAGGACATTACGAGAAGACAACGCTATTTTATGCCCACAGTAAACATTGTAAAAATGAGTTTATGGTCTCAATCTCTAGTTTCAAGTCTTCTTCAATACAGCATGATGTTCATTTAGTGAATTATGGTCTGTTTGACTCTAAACGGAGCATCAAGCAGGGGTTGCTTTAGGGCGGGGCCTTAAGCGCTGATTGACAGGTCTCTATGGCCGCCCTCATTCCGGATATGGTCCCTTCCTGTTGAGTCCACACACCGGGCACATGTCACCAGAGTAACTCACTCTGTCCATGAGGGCGGGCTGGATGACCTTCGTCTTCCATCCTGGGTCCTCCACTGGCTCACTGCAGCTCTGACTCCTCTGAACACCACTGAAGGAAAATAAAACAGTCAGCTATTTTTCACGGCGAATTGGGCCGTCACCGTGGCGACCGGCTGACCTCACCTTGAGGCGGCCACTGAGTTCTGGGTTTTCCTTATGAAGGCTGAGATGTTTCTGATCCTCCTGCTAAAAGGTTCCTCGTTCTCAGAGTCCGACAGAACTCCCTGAGGAACCAGAACCGTTAAACACACACAGACAGTTTGGACACACCTTCTCCTTCAATGTATTTTCTTTACAATGTAGAAATAATTAATAATAGAGTACAAGTAAAGAGAAAGCACAGACCATCATGACTCTAAAACAGGAAGGTCAGTCCCTCCGGAACATTTCAAGAACTTTGAATATTTTTCAAGTGGGGTCGAGAAAACATCAAATGAGGACCCCCCAAGACAGAAGGACCAAGAGAACACACACACACACACACACACACAGGTCTTACTGGCACGTCTTTGTCTCTACAAGTCCTCCTCTTCGCCTCTTCTCTTTCCTCGGCCCCCGGCTGAAACACAAACCTCTGTGAGTCAGCGAACGCACCACGCAGCTGCCTTCATTGACCGCGGGAATTCGGACTCACCTTGTGTTTGCTAGTAGGCGCTGACGAAGTATCACAACATTTAGCCGGAGACACGAAGCACTCTGCACAGAATAAAGTCCCATGATGCATTGGGATTGTTTATACATGTTATTTTACTAAGGACCATCTTTAGTTATGAATCATGTCTGTATGGAGAAGTCAAATATTACAAGATATTCAACACGGGTACATTTACGGATAAAAGAACTTTATATAAATAACTTTATTCATCATGAAGTAAATTATTGTTTTATTCAAGATAAAAAAGACAGAAGAGAATAAAATATAAATGTATATGAGCATGTGTAAAGTAAATAATACCAACACATTTGTGAAAATAATAATAATAAAAAGTTAAATATGCAATGTATGTCGCTTTGGATAAAAGCCTGAAATAATAATACTAATAAAGCATCAATAAGCATCATGTCAATAATTTAAGCAAATAATTCAATAAAATAAAAAAAGTCAAAAACACAAAAGGTACAAGAGTAGAAATATAGAGTGTACAAGAAGTAATATTAACACCAAAAAGTACAAGAGAAAAGTAAGATTTGGAAATGGATACACAGTAGATTTAATCACACGTGACTTTGATATGTTTAAAGTATCAGTGGACACATTAGTACTAGTACGGTCACACATCAGCTTCTTCTACAGAAGTACTAGTATACATTGAATGTAATACTGATCTTGTCTGACCTAGTCCACTACAGTACTACATAGTAGTATTAATGGACTAGTGTGAACTAGTCCACTATAGCATTGGGCCTAGTCCTTGTATGTTTGACATATTTTGGCAATAAATGTTTCCTGATTCCTGATATAGTACTACATAGTAGTGAACAAGTCCAGACTAGTCCATTATAGTACTACATAGTAGTGAACAAGTCCAGACTAGTCCATTATAGTACTACATAGTAGTGAACTAGTCCAGACTAGTCCATTATAGTACTACATAGTAGTGAACAAGTCCAGACTAGTCCATTATAGTACTACATAGTAGTGAACAAGTCCAGACTAGTCCATTATAGTACTACATAGTAGTGAACTAGTCCAGACTAGTCCATTATAGTACTACATAGTAGTGAACTAGTCCATTATAGTAGTAGACTAGTGTAGCCTGAGATCTGTCTACAGATGGAACTTAAAGCAGACTTGAATGAAGCCGCCCAGAAGACCTGAGATCAGTTCTTACTGCTGTTTTCGGTCACGTGTGTCGGGTCCAGCTGACTTGAGATCAGTTTGTCAACACCGCAAAAAAAGTTCATGACGTCATCAATGAGTTTTACCAGAGTGACGTCCACTAACGTCCTCAGGCCTCCTGCAGCACTAAACGTATCATAAAGTTACACTCCGCTCGTTGGTTCGTAAACAGCCCGTTAACCACACCAACCTTTCCGGGGGTCGCGGTCCCTCCTGCCCGCCGCGCTGCTCCCTCTCCCGGGCTCGCTCCTCCTCCGGAGCCGCTCTCCACTGCCGGGGCGTCTCGGGGTCCGGCGGAGTCGACAGGCCGGGGGAGCGGGGGGCGGGCTGCCGCTGGGCCGCCTCCCCGCACACTGCTCCGGCTCGCTCTGCGGCGCACTGGAAGTGGACCCGCACCCAGCTACGGTCCCGTACTTGGCCGGTCTACCGGGCCGTTCGGCGGACCCTTCGGTCGCCATCTTCCCTGGTTCGCTCTCAAAACAAGCCCCGCCCCGCTGCGCAGATTGAACGCGCGTGCAGCGCGCGTACACCGCTCGGCGGTAGGTGGGCGGCACGCGCGTTCAATCTGAAGCGAGCCTTCCTCTGACGTCCGGCTTAAGTAAGACTTCAAAATAAAATGCGTTTACTTTCACGTTATTTTATTTATTTAACATTACCTATGACCACATGACCAACCGAGAAAGGAGCTCGAAGGCGGCAGATGGCAGAGGGGATGAGATGAACATTGAGATGAGCAGTGACGTTGTGCTCGATTTGGAGGAGGAAGAAAAACTAAAGAAAGTCTCTTTAGGTTACACTGTTAGAGTTCATGAGGTGTTACTACTGCCAAAGGTTCGGACACACAACCAAAGCATGCAAGGGCAGACGGAGAGGAGAAGACTACAAGTATAAGCATGGACAACCATGTGTTGTAGTAACTATGGCACACTATGGGTGAATACAGCAGGCGAGGGTGCAGAATAAAATCACGTATGCAGGGGCAGTGAAGAGGGTCAGCCAAGGTGGAGCATCTGATGGAACAGTTAAGGCCGCAAAACCTCCGACAGCAGTCCCCATCAGTCATGGGAGGATTAATGATGTGTTCCTTCGGGTTCCCTGTTTGCTGACAATGGAGCATTGTGGAAGAGACGGAAGAACATAAACCACATTAAAGGGAAAGTACAAGAGGCTGTTAATGATGTAGAACGATGGTCTTATTCATGTGGATTTGAGTTTTCTGTCTGTAAAACTATGGTCTACTAGAAAGAGAGGAGTAGATACTCAAGTAGAGATGTATGGACAGAAGAGCGTGTTTAGGGTTAGTTGTGTGGTCCGATGATTAACATGGAACGTTCACATTCAGAGGAGGATTCCATTTAAGAATATTATAAATATAATAAGGTGTCTAGCAGGGTCAGAATGGGAAACCTGCAGATCTGCCATGAAAAATATTTATATTGGTCCAATAAGACGAGTTCTTGATTATGGTTGTGTGGTTTTTCGGTCAGCGGTAAAAACTTGTTGAAGAAGCTGATGTGGTGCACTCCCAAGCTCTGAGGCTGATGTGGCGTTGAATCAGACAATCGCTATCAGCTAAACCACCGTGACTATTTTTCTCAGTGTGAGTTGATCATTTATTTTCTGAACAAAAGCCAAGCTTTTAAACGTATGGGTAGTATTGCAGGAACAGTGGAGGATAACATATCAGCCAGCATGCACAGATGGATCTAAGGATCCTGGTTCAGGTGGAACCGCTTTTTCTATCTCCATTCCATCCATGAAGTCACCTCAAAGACGATCACATGGGGGAGTTTGTGTTTAGAATACAATTAAACAAAAGTGTCTAAAATACATGTCATTTAGCGGACGCTTTTATCCAAAGCGACTTACAACAAGTGCATTCAACCACAGGGCACAAACTCAGAAGAACAAGAAACAAGAGAAGTGCAATTTCCTCAAATAAGCCAATTTACAATTTGCTATAGATGAGTGGCGTTAGAAGTCCAATGTAAGTGCTACAGTTAGTTAGCGTGTTAGTGGTTTCACCATGTACACACTTTCTAAAGTGATTAATTTATAGAATTTAGTCTTTAGAAGAAAAACAAACTTTTGATCGCAAATTAATGAATTTCAAAATGTGAGATGAATTAGTTATTTTTGGTTCATCTACTGCCCTAAAAAGAAGCATTCTTTCTGGGAAGGAAAGCACCGCGTGACTGATCCGCTGCCTGCGTTCTCACTCCGGGGCAGCAGGGCGGTGATGCGCCTTCCGCTGGAGGCCGCCGTCAAAAGAAGGAGGAGAAGAAGAAGAAGAGGAGGAAGAAGACGAAGAAGAAGAAGAAGAATGGCGGCGAGAAGCGCGACCAGCCGCTGCAGGACGGCTCGGGACAAATAAAGGGTCAAATAAAGCCGAGTAAAGAGATGTATTTATTATCGAAATATGAGGTATTTTTATGTAATAATTATTAAAGTATTAAATACTTTTTCGAGGTAAAAGTCCCTTAAAGTTACCACGAGAACAAGTGGATTTAATGCACTAGTTTATATTATGGCACATTTATCAGCTAAACTATATTTGTTAATTGTACATATGATACGTTATAGAGTTTACTTGTTCATTAAGAACCCAGGTTATAGTACAGTGTGCTTTTAATAGCTGAATGAACCTATTTAATGTACAGAAAATAGGTTCTTTATGATTTAGCTGAATGTCTTTAGCCCTAAGGTTGGACCTCCAGCTGGAGACCTCCTCAGGACCATGAACACCTGTTTCTCTGTGTCCTAAGAGCACTTCCTGTCCCATATGGGGGGCGGCAGGCCGGCGGTGGAGGTGGTGCGTCTGGGCCTGGTCTCCTACCGGGAGGCTCTGCGGCTGCAGCAGGTCTACGTAGACCGCCACCGGTCCGGTCCGTCACACGCTCTGCTGCTGTGTCAGCATCCTCCGGTCTACACCACCGGGATCCGCCACAAACCGTACCCTCCCCCCCTGCTGGACGGCCTCCGGCGGCTGGGGGCCGAGGTGCACAACGCCAACCGAGGCGGACTCATCACCTTCCACGGGCCAGGTCAGCTGGTCTGTTACCCGGTCCTCCACCTGGGAAGCTTCAAGAAGGTGAGGGGCTCCGGGTTTGATGAAGCGTCGGCGTGTTACAGCGCGTGAGCGTGCGTCTCACTGCGGTCTGCCCCCCCTCAGAGCGTCCGCTGGTACGTGTCCCAGCTGGAGCAGACCACCGTCGCGGCGTGCGGCCGGCTGGGCGTGGCGGCGTCCTCGTCTCCTCTCACCGGCGTCTGGGTCGGAGAGAACAAGATCTGTGCCATTGGTAGCATCCGTAATATAACGTCTTTGTGTGGTTTGATTCCTTCGCTCGTCTCTGTAGTACTTCATGAGGTGAGAGGAGGCCTCTGAGGTACCTGTGGTTTCATTCTGTACATGTACGGATTCATCCCTAACAAACGGAGTCAGAGTAACATTCTTTGTTTGAATGAGCTCAGGTAGAAGATTGAAGCTGCTGTCATCAAGTGTCAGACTCTCTTCCCGTCTCGGTAGGAATCCACTGCGGTCGCTACGTCACCTCTCACGGCTTGGCGCTGAACTGCAACACCGACATGTCGTGGTTCAGCCACATTGTGCCCTGCGGCATTGTGGGTAAAGGAGTGACGTCTCTGAGTGCCGAGCTGCGGAGAGATGTCGGCGTGGAGGAGGCCATCCCCCACCTGTTGGAGGCCTTCAGGGACCAGTTCCACTGCCAGCTGATGGAATCCAGAGACTAGATGTTCTGCTGAGACACGGGGCATCCTTCCTGAGAACATTTACAGACTGCCCTTTAATATCTGTAATTGTTTGATTTAATATACAGATGTAACGTTGTCCTTTTACCCATTGATTAGACTTTGTACCTAAACACATAAAGACATTGTGTTATGAGGCTTTGTGTCCATAATGGGTTTACATGAAGCTCTGCTGCCCTTCGTTAACAGAAATATATAAATCAATGTGTACATCAAAGTGTCAGAAAGATATGTGACGTCTTGTCTTCAAATTATAATATATTTTATGTTAATGTTTATGTTGAGAAAACTTTTGTGTTAAAGCTGCATTCTGTGTAGTGACCAGCAGGGGGCGACTCCTCTGCTCCCATAGACGTCTATGAGGAAATGACTCTACTTCTCTGTAGTGACCAGCAGGGGGCGACTCCTCTGCTCCCATAGACGTCTATGAGGAAATGACTCTACTTCTCTGTAGTGACCAGCAGGGGGCGACTCCTCTGCTCCCATAGACGTCTATGAGGAAATGACTCTACTTCTCTGTAGTGACCAGCAGGGGGCGACTCCTCTGCTCCCATAGACGTCTATGAGGAAATGACTCTACTTCTCTGTAGTGACCAGCAGGGGGCAACTCCTCTGCTCCCATAGACGTCTATGAAGAAATGACTCTACTTCTCTGTAGTGACCAGCAGGGGGCGACTCCTCTGCTCCCATAGACGTCTATGAGGAAATGACTCTACTTCTCTGTAGTGACCAGCAGGGGGCGACTCCTCTGCTCCCATAGACGTCTATGAGGAAATGACTCTACTTCTCTGTAGTGACCAGCAGGGGGCGACTCCTCTGCTCCCATAGACGTCTATGAGGAAATGACTCTACTTCTCTGTAGTGACCAGCAGGGGGCGACTCCTCTGCTCCCATAGACGTCTATGAGGAAATGACTCTACTTCTCTGTAGTGACCAGCAGGGGGCGACTCCTCTGCTCCCATAGACGTCTATGAGGAAATGACTCTACTTCTCTGTAGTGACCAGCAGGGGGCGACTCCTCTGCTCCCATAGACGTCTATGAGGAAATTACTCTACTTCTCTCTTGATTTATTCCCTCAGTAAACATGAGTTTATGTCTCAGTCTCTAGTTTCAAGTCTACTCGTGATGACAAAATGTATTCATTTGAGGCTTCAAAGGAACGGGGATGTCACGTCACGTGCTATCTGGCCAAGTCACAAGTAAAAAACAATCATAGCTTCTCATTCAAATGTTATGTGCCGAATACAAGTGACCTTTAAAGAAATAAAGCGGAGGCTGCTGGGATTCCCCTCGCGCCACAGCGCCCCCGTGTGGCCTCGGTGGAGCCGTGTGACGTTGAAGGCCCGACCCGGAGAGTGGGAGAGTTGAGCTACGTTAGCCGTTTAACAGAGGACATGTCTGTGAGGTTCAGGAGCCGCGGAGAGTAGCTGCTGTGCGGGACCACGATGGGGGACGATAACGGAGCAGACGGGGACATGGACGCCAACACGAGGTTCCACAGCACCGGCCACCCGCAGCTGGACCAGGCGCTCCACCGGTGGTTGAGCTGGGACAAGGTGGGCAGGTTTTCCCCGTCAGGCGGGTGGACTTATCTATATGTCTATATACATATCTATATCTATATATACATATGTCTATATAGATATAGATATGTATATATACATATGTATATAGACATATATATATATATGTCTATATACATATATATATATATGTATAAGTTTTGAGAATATGGGTGAAGGTTTCAAGAAATGTGTCTTGGCAATTGTGAAATACTGTAAACGCATAATTTGTTGCAGCATCATAAGAAACCCTGACGGTTATATATTAATATCACATCATCACTGAGGATACATGTTACTGTAAGTGATGCTGACTCCTCGGGACTCGGATCCCGGCCTCTAAAAGAACAGAAGTAAAACCATCACATCTCTCATCAAAATATTAAAATCAGGAGGTTTTAAAAATGTCCTGAGAGGTGAAAAATAGTCATTTTACATTTATGTTTTATTAATTAAATTGTGTCACCTGATTCAGTGGTTGAATGTCAGAGTAAATAATAACAGGTGTTCTTTAAATGATTGTTTGTGGTCTTCAGAGTAATCAATAGTAATCTGGTTAAAAGATGAGGTGATATAACATCATGTTTAATGATTTATGATGATGAACATTTGCTTCATGTAGGATAATAAAAAGATAAAACCACTGAAGTGAACCTTTATTGTTCTCTGTTGTTTCTCCCCCACATGGAACATGCTGTGGACACGCTGACGGACAGAAAATACAACGATGCAGTTTGAAGTTCTAACGTTGCGGCTCGTGTACTTTTCTCAGTTTCAGCTAAACTTCCCTTGAGGAGAAGAAAGAGGTGAAACCCTTTGGATGTTCTTTGCATCCAGCTCGTGTTCCTGTGGCAGTTAAATGAACTTATTTTACACCAGAACATTAAACAAACAACAGCTACATTTAAATAGTGAAAGGACTCTTATTTGTCTTTAACACTCAGAGATTAAAGTTAAACGCTGATCAGTCACAACCTGCCTGCGACGGTGAATCTAACCAACATGCGTCTCCCCGAGCAGCAGGCGCCGACACGCGAGGCGCATCCGGGACACGTTCAGGCCGTACAGCAGCGGCGTGAAGAGAGGCTGACAGGTCAGGAAGTACAACGACAGCACAATAGCCCCCGCGGGGGGCACGGCGCGGCCCTCAAACCTGCTCAGCAGCACCTGGAAGCAGCAGCCGAAGCAGAAGTTGAGCAGGGAAGCGAGGTGAGGAGAGCAGGTGCCGACGGCTTTCTGTCGGGTCTGTTTGCAACCAGAGAAACAAACCTTCAGGATCCTCATGTAGGAGAAGAGGATGAGAACAAGCGGGAGGATGAGGGAGACGACGGTGTACAGGAGCCCGTAGATGTTGTTCACTCTGGTGTCAGAACACGCCAGTTTCACAACTGCGTAGTTTCCACAGTAAACTCTGTCTATGACGCTGTCACACAGCCTCAGAGGGGCACTCAGTGAGATCAGGACCAGGATCGCAAGGACGGGCAATAACCAGGTAAGGGCAATCAGCACGGAGACCTTCTGAGGGGTCATACGCGCCTGATAGTGCAGAGGATAACAGATAGCAAGATATCTGTCATAGGACATGACGGATAAGTTCAAGAACTCTACACACACGTAGGAATAGATACAGAAGATCTGCAGGAAGCAAAGCGGAGCAGAAACAGTGTGAGTGTCCGAGAGGATCTGAACCAGAAGGAATGGAAACAAGCCTGTACTACCAAACAGCTCATTTACAAACAGGCTGCAGAGGAAAAGGTACATAGGTTCATGTAAGCTTCTGTTCATGCAGATAACCACAATGAGCAGCACATTGGAACAAACTATTAACACATATAAAGACAGGATGATGAAAAAGTAGAAATATCGGAGAACACCAGTGTCAAAGTAGGCACTTAATGTGAAATATGAAACCTGCGTGGAGTTCGTCATCATCAAGCACTCGAGCTCTGTCACAGTTATTAGAGGCTTTGTGTGCAGATAAAAGAAATCAACCATTATTCAATAAGCAAACAGAGAATTAGAAGCATCGTGCACTTAATACTGGAGGAGAGACGTGGCTGAACACATTGAGCCCGTTGAGCCTCTTCGCCTCTCTTAACCTCCTCAGGAGGGTAAACGCCCCCAACTCATCGTCACACGACCTGCTGCCTCGTTCATGACTAATGAGTCAACGTTTCACTTCTGCACCAACACAGAAGAAAACGGGTTACTGATTTCAATTGTATGTGGATATTAATAAATAATGAATAAATAAGAGCACTTGTGTTCAAGACTTTGATTGACAACAAAACAAATGTGAACTGTTGCAATATGTTTGTATTTGTCTCTTGTGAGAAGCACAGCTGGATGTAAGTTGTTACGTGTTGCTGCTATTTGTCATTTCAGGAGCAGGTGGCAGCTCTCTCTTGGTTGGTGTAAGTGAGATCATTGTGCGTTGCTTCAACTAGCAGCCGAGTGGGTACAGACAGTTCAACCATCCTGACCCCTCCCGCACCATCACTCCTGTATAGGATGTAGATCCTTCATCTCCTCGCAGAAGGAGGCCACCTGTCTGAGTTACTTCCTTTCTCTTGATGTCTCGGACCCTCGGCACAAACCTTTTTTGGTTTGGCGAGGCCGAGTGAGGTGAAGTCTGAGTGTGTAACCACAAAGGCTCTGCTACAAAGGGGAAGCAAAGTGCCATCTGATGCACGCTGAACAACAACGTACAGCAGCAGAGAGAAAAAACAGAACATTTAACAACTCCGGTTCCACCAAACCCAAAGGTCCTCTTCTCAACAAATCAACTCCTCAACCGCTCAATTCATGTGGTTCTTCAAAGCAAAAAATGAGATCATCAACAACTAACTACTCCCCCCCTCCCAAACCACCGTGACCTCCACGGCATCCACATGCGGATCTCCTCACTGGATACGCACCAACTGGAAACCCACATGGACTCAAACTGTTTAGAGTTTAGATCGTATACCCTAACTACAGGCACAATCAAAGAGGAACATTTCAGCTTTACTTTAAAAGAGCTGACCGAATCTGCCCCCCGGACTGAAAGTGGAACCTGGTTCCACCAAAGAGGAGCTTGATAACTGAAGGCTCTGGCCCCCAGCCTACTTTTTAAAACCATAGGAACAACAAGTAACCAGCACAGAGCGCAGCTGCCTTGTAGGGCAATAAGGTGTTACAAGCTCTTTAATATACGACGGTGCCTCACCAGCAAGTGCCTTGTAGGTGAGGAGAAGTACCTTAAAATCTATTCTTGATTTAACAGGGAGCCAGTGCAGAGAAGTTAATACAGGAGTGATGTGATCCCTTTTCTTAGTTCTTGTTAGACATATACTGCATACAGAACAGAACTCTGCATCCCGACCCCTGAGTATCTGGGCCGAGTCCAATCGCCAAAGACCACTAATTCCTGTTACCTACTGTATGTAATAAAAGGGTTGATCTTGCAGAACAAGTCTCTCCTGATTGAATTACAGTAGCCCAGTCTAGAAGTAACAAACGCATGAACTAGTTTTTCTGCAT
This sequence comes from Gasterosteus aculeatus, assembly GCF_964276395.1. Taxonomy (NCBI): domain Eukaryota; kingdom Metazoa; phylum Chordata; class Actinopteri; order Perciformes; family Gasterosteidae; genus Gasterosteus; species Gasterosteus aculeatus. The sequence goes on along the minus strand of NC_135688.1, from coordinate 288,395 downwards.
CACTTTGAGACAGGAAGTTCCTGGTATTCTATATATTATGTAGATGAAAATAGGCAGTCCTTGAAGTCTTCTTTATATGCGAGTTGAAGGTCATATCCCGGTCCAAGAGAACTCCAAGATTCTTGACAATGCTGCTGGGTACCAGAGCAACTCCATCAAGAGAAACTGTGACTGCTGACCTTGAAGGCGCTCCGGGCCTATCAGGATAACTTCGGTTTTTAGCATGAGGAAGTTGCAGCTCATCCATGTTTTGATGTCATTCAAGACATTCTTGAAATCTAACAAGCTGGTCCGTCTCTTCTGGTTTGATCAGTTGAGTATCGTCTGCATAACAATGGAAGTTTACGCAGTGTTTCCTGATAAGATCGCCCAAAGGAAGCATGTAGAGGGTAAATAAAATCGGTCCAATTAAATGTTCTAGTCTCTGCAACAGGATACAATGGTCTATGGTATCAAATGCGGCACTGAGGTCCAGCAAGACAAGAACAGAGATGAGTCCTTGGTCCGATGCAAGTAGAAGATCATTCGTACTTTTCACCAGTGCTGTTTCTGTACTGTACTCGAAATCCTGACTGGAAATCCTCCAACAAAGCATTGTTTTGTAGAAAGTCACATAATTGATTTGCGACGGATTTGTCAGGGATCATCGAGGACAAAACCTGTTTGTGCCCCTTCCATCTGCAGGAGGCTGAGGTCCATCAGGACTAAGACCTCCCGCCACACCAACAGCAGTCGGGCTCATCAACAGAGCCGGACCCCCACTGACTGACTCTGACATCCCACCGGTCACTCCCCTTCACACTGCACATGTCACTTTACTGTCATTTATCACTTGTCACTTTGTCACTTGTTCACAGTGCCCTTTATGCTTAATATTCTTTAACTTTTTTAATATTTTAAATTTTTAACTCTAACTTTATTCCCTTGTTTTATACCAACCCATAGCCTTATTCTACTAACCCATTGCATTAGCATTTTATTTTTTTACTTGTGCACTGCTGTCTTGTTGTCTATTGTCACACTGTCTACTGTCACCACCAACCGTCAAGACAAATTCATTGTATGTTTGACATATTTTGGCAATAAATGTCCTGATTCCTGATTCCTGAGGTCTGTAGGTATCCAACACGTGGAGCAAGAGTAGGTTTCTTAAGAAGAGGTGAATTCAGTAATCAGATTAAATCGTTTAAAAGCTTTTTATTTCCTTATTTCATATTAGAGTATTCTTTTTATTTCTTTACGTCTCCATCAATAACACAAAGTTCATATTCTCACTTTGTTGTCTTGAGATCTTGTGGCCAAACAGTAGCACGTCCCTCCCATGACGCAGGGCGCGGTTGCTAATTGGCTCATTAGTGAAGCCGCTCGGAGCCTTCAGTGTCCGCAGAATCCTCCGGGGTTTGTTCTGGTGTTGGTGGAGCTCCTCCAGGACTCACTACTGTCCAACAATACTGTAAACATGGCATACTCCATCATCATGTCCACCACAACGAGGACAATATGCAGAGCTGTGACCTTCAGATGACCTCTGACGGTAATGTGTACAACGTTAGGTAAGGTTGGCCAGTAAGCTGTGCGTTGTGTTTAAATCACCATTGTCCCCGCTCGCATTAAGGGGCCTCGGGCAGCACAAAGAAGCACAGGTCGCATTAAGGGGCCTCAGGCAGCACAAAGAAGCACAGGTAGCATTAAGGGGCCTCGGGCAGCACAAAGAAGCACAGGTCGCATTAAGGGGCCTCAGGCAGCACAAAGAAGCACAGGTAGCATTAAGGGGCCTCGGGCAGCACAAAGAAGCACAGGTCGCATTAAGGGGCCTCGGGCAGCACAAAGAAGCACAGGTAGCATTACGGGGCTACAAAGTAGTCAGCTTTCCGCTCTTTTCTGCATCACAAACAAAGAAGTCAACAGTTTATTTGAGGTGCTATGCTCATCTCAATGAATCAGAGTTAATGTAATATCATTTGTTTAAGATGTAATAAAATCAACCGGTTTGAAATGGCTGGACCAGATCTTTGGAGATGTAGTGGGCTTTGAGTTGTGCAGCGACATTGCGTTGCGGTTTGGAGGGCTACCTGCTTGTTAGCCTGACAACCTTCTGGACCAGAGAATGGAGGTCAACCTGGCTAGCAGAGACCAACCCAGGTCTGCTAACCGGACGGAAGCATCACGGCAGGGTGAACGGTGGGCTCGTGCTGGCAGCCGGGTATGAGAAGACCGGCCGCTGTGGAGCAAACCGGGCAGCATTGAAGACTCTTCTAAGCTAAGTGGTACGGTGTTCAAAAGTTATTCCCTGGTAACCAGAGAACTGAGAGCTAAAAACTGCTAAAAGCTTAAAAAATACGAGACTACAACATGAAGGCTGCCCTCCACCGTCACCTTAGATTCGAGAACAGTGGACACTGTACTCACAAATACAACAATCCGCTGTCTGTCCCTTAGCAAACAATTTTCTTTCTCTCATCATTTCTTGTCGGAAAAATTCCAAAGTGAGTGGACAGAAGGTCTGTGACCTTTTGAACTGGGACGTGGTTTCCTGTGATCAGGACAGTATCCCAGGAAGTCATTTTACAAGGAGTGACGTTTTAATAATGGCCGTATCGGGCTATGAAAGCGGGAATGTGAGACTCCGTAAAGAACGTAGTTAGCGGACCAATCACAGCCTTGTGAATATGTGAAGTCTACTACCACCTAGGCTACATCTCACCCCATCATGGCCTACATATTTCAAGATAGGTAGTAGGCAGTAGGCTAACTGGGAGAGACTATCCTGTGGTATGAGTTTGCTATAACAACAGGAGCACGCATACATGCAACTAAAACCATGTGGACGCATTTAAACATATAAAAGCTTCCCCAGCAGTGTTACTAACAAGTACCTGAACTCGCACATACATCTTTGAGTTTGTAGTCCCGAAATGCATACTACAAAAATCTAACCTTAGTTTAAGCGAATACGAGCTCATTTTAGCTAACGTTAGCTAGCATGTGAAACAAGGCTAATCAGTAAATCAGCACATAGGAGAATGTAAAGCCGCACATCTGGCTGATATAAACATGTAAACATGGCACCGACGGCGGCTGCCACGGTGCGCTTCGCTTTTTGTTGTTTAGGGCTCCATCATCACCCAGGACCTCAAGTGGGAGCTGAGCATCAGCTCCATCACCAAGAAGGCTCAGCAGAGGTTGTTCTTCCTGAGGCAGCTGAAGAAATCCAACCTGCCAAAGAGATGATGGTCCACTTCTACACGGCCATCATGGAGTCCATCCTCTGCTCCTCCATCACCGTCTGGTACGCTGCAGCCACAGCCAAGGACAAGGGCAGGCTGCAGCGTGTCCTCCGCTCTGCAGAGAGGCTGATCGGCTGCAATCTGCCGTCCCTGCAGGACTTGTTCGCTTCCAGGATGATAATCAAAAGTTCTTTTCATGGTCTTAGTTGGGGGTTCGCTGTCTAGTCTTGATTTAAGAGTTAGGTAAGGGGGAAGCAGGATGTGCCGAGCAGGCAGACACGAGTCTGACAGGATGGGGAGTCAGTTTCTGTCCTGGCTGAGGAATGTAAGGTCTGCGGGTCAACTAGCAGATTTACCAGCCTAAGGGGGGTTAGAGACACACCAACACTATTCAACATACACACTGTGTTCGCTGATGTTTACGTTAAGTCAGGAGTCTGGATATTGGATGTGACCGGATCTTAGATGCGGGAGGTGGAAGGTCCTCCTCTACGCCAGTTTAGGGCCAATAGAAATCTTTCCTTCTCTGTCTTTCAAGGGTTATAAAACATGATGTTCTTGCTGATGTTAGTTGTTCTTCCGGCCTGTGTGCTGCCTGAACTGCTCCTGCCTTTGCAAACGCAGCGCTGATACTTGACCTGTGATCTGACAAATAAATCTCCCAGAACGAGAGAAGTCGTTCGGCTGAATTTTTGATAACCCCGACCAGGCTCCAAATCTTGAACACGTATTCTTACAAGGACCCTGAAGCAGCTAAAAAGATGGTAGCCGACCCCTCCCACCCCGGACAAAACCTGTTTGTGCCCCTTCCGTCTGGCAGGAGGCTGAGGTCCATCAGGACTAAGACCTCCCGCCACACCAACAGTTTCTTCCCGTCGGCAGTCGGGCTCATCAACAGAGCCGGTTCCCCACTGACTGACTCCCCCCATCATTCTGCACATGTCACTTTCACTTGTCACTTTCTGTTCGCTGGTGCACTTCATTTTTTATTTTTAAACATTTTTAACTTTAACTTTTATTCCGTTATTTTTAAACTAACCCATTTTACTAACCTATAGTAAATGTTTTTGTATACTGAATGGTTATCTAGATTTCAACATCAGCGTTGGTGGTATAGTGGTGAGCATAGCTGCCTTCCAAGCAGTTGACCCGGGTTCGATTCCCGGCCAACGCAGTCTTTTTCATTTTACTTTGGTTAGATATTCTGTTATGTTTATTTCAAAAACATCCTTCACTTTTAAGAATAAAACATAACGCTAAATATATTCAGTCAAACAACAAAGACAGCATGAAAAGTAGAGCACTGTAAAATAATGAATAGCAATATCATATACGATATATATATATATATGTATATATGTGTGTGTATATATATATGTATATATGTGTGTGTATGTATATATATATATATATATATATGTATATATATATATACATATATATATATATATATGTATATATATATATATACATATATATATATATATACATATATATATATATATATATGTATATATATATATATATACATATATATATACATATATATATATATATATAAATATCAGAACCAATACAAAGAAAATATAAAGAAAACAAAAATGTCGGACCGGGGTCCCGCCAGAATGCACTGTGGACTGCTGCTTTTACTTTGAAGGAAGGCAACCATTAAGCGGAAGTGATAGTTGTCACAGCCGGAAGTGTTTGCCTTTGTTTTCCCGTAGCCGCAGTCTGTAAGCTGAACGCTGTTCCGTGATTCAACTGATCCGCAGAGTCCCCCCGATCCCCGTCGGAGATCTCCGACAGTCCGTTTAACGCCTCTGGTAGCGGCTGCCGGCGCTCCTCTCCGCCGCTGTTTGTCCCCTCAGATGACGCTCACAGTTAGCTGTTAGCTGTTAGCCGCTAGCTGGTAGCTGTTGTGTCGTCGTGTGTCATGGCGGCGGGAGGAAGCGCTGCTTCTGCTCATGTTGGAGACGTCGAAGAAGACGCGTCGCAGCTGCTGTTTCCTAAAGGTCTCTGACATATGCATCTATAAATATGTATACTTAATGTACACGTGTCTGTATGTACGTGTATATATTTGTATTAGCTAATATAAAGGTATGTCAAATGCCCGACTAGAGTAGTTGTACAGTACAGTGGCATTAATACTTCCAATGTAACTCGTGCTGCCCTCTGATTGCCCCCCAGAGTTCGAGAGCTCAGAGACCCTGCTGAACTCAGAGGTCCACATGCTGCTGGAACACCGGAAGCAGCAGAACGAGAGCGCCGAGGACGAGCAGGAGCTCTCCGAGGTCTTCATGAAGACGCTCAACTACACGGCCCGGTTCAGCCGCTTCAAGAACCGGGAGACCATCACCGCCGTGCGCAGGTGAGCCCTGCACTGCTATCTACGGTTTTGATGTGGTTCTGACTGGGTTCTGATCACCCCCACCTCTCCGTTTCAGTCTTCTGCTGCAGAAGAAGCTACACAAGTTTGAGTTGGCCAGTTTGGCCAATCTGTGTCCGGAAGCAGCCGAAGAGGCAAAAGCCCTGATCCCCAGGTGAGTCCGATCCGATTGGGACCGGAACCAGATCTGAACTGGGGAAAATACCAACAACCCCTTTCCTCCCCTGTGTTTTCAGTGTGGAGGGTCGCTTTGAAGACGAGGAGCTGCAGCAGATCCTGGACGACATCCAGACCAAAAGGAGCTTCCAGTACTGAGACCAGCAACCCCTCTTTATATTACCCAGAGTCCTTCACTGACCAGACAGACTGATCATCTTATCTAATGACGTCACACATGTCATTGTCTTTCTGATGTCGCAATAAACTTCATTTGTCTTTTTTTATTTTTTACTCTGCTGCCATAGTGTGTTTGTTCTAAAGGGTCCTTCTGGTTCTGGATCCAGTTTTAGTGGTTCATCAGTACACACACAGTCTGCAGAGGACCACCAGGGTGTCCCTAAACGACAGTGGTTTGAAAACGTTGGCTAAATGTGGGACATTGTTGGCACTTCAAACACGTCCAATGATGGAGAGATGAGAGCAAAGTGAACGAGGACGACAGGAAGAGTCGTAGTTCAACGTGTTCCACCTGCAAGTGTCTAAATTCTGTTCATTTATAAGATTTAGTCTGAGAAAAACAAACTTCTAATAGTCATCAATCTCGATCAGGGAGGAGATCGCGCGCCATTGATTAAAAAACAAATGACGTCACGTCTGCGTCGTCTTAACGCGGATGATGACCCAAACTATTGGCAATGCTAATTAGCGTTCCTCGCTTACTAACGGACGCGTTTAATGTCATTCCAAAGCGACCCGGGCTGGATGTGAGGCACGTGGCTTTGTTGTTTAAATGTGAAATGTTTTTTCACAAATAAAGTTGCCTTTTTTTTGCCTTGCTGATCTTTAAGTGATGCTGATTGTGGCGCCCCCCTGTGGACTAAAGCGGTCTGTCGCTTCTCACCAGAGTCCCTTCAGAAAACCTTTCCTGGTCCTGGTTCTGCTTCCAGACCAATTAGTTTCTCATCGTAACATTAACATCAATGTCTTCAGTAGGAACTAGTGAGCCACAGAGCGGAATTGATGACGCTGAGCCAAGAGCTTTAATAATAAAGAACCGATATGCTCCTCTCAGATGTTGATGCAGTATTCTGGTTGTGAGTTTGAGTCCTCAGAGTCCTGCAGCGCCTCAGGCAGGACCCCGCTGGGTGTCCTCGTCATCCTCACCGTGTTCCTGCCGAGCAACTTCTTCTCGTAGTCCATTAGCTGCCTCCAGAACCCGCCGTTGGGTCGGATGAAGGGACGCTGGTCTAGAACCAGCTCGTGAGCCCTCCGGAGGTTAAGACCTTCAAACCTGCAGAGCAGAGCCCCAGTAAGGTGTGCTGTGACATCACAGTCAGTATCTAACATTACATTACCGGTCATTTAGCTGACGCTTTTATCCGAAGCGACTTACATTGCATTTTAACCCATGGTTAAAGCGGTTAAACCCCCAACCCCTAATTGCTCCATGGTTAGAACCCATGGAGCAATTAGGGGTTGGGTGTCCTGCTCAGGGACACTTTGACTATGAAGTACACATGGTAGATACTAAAGTATACTGAGGTGTACTCAGTATCTACCTCATCAGGTAGGCCATGATCAGAGTCGGCGAACGGCTCCGGCCGGCGCTGCAGTGGACCAGAGTCCCTCCCGTCTGGTTCTGATGAATCCGTTGGGCGACCAGGTCAAAGTAGCGGCTGAGAGGTTCGTCGGGTCGATCCTGGATCAGTACCTGTAGGATCCCCATGCCCTCCCGCTCAGGGTAGGGGACGTCCTCCAGACCACTGGCGTTGACGATGAGCAAGATGTTCCTGCTGGTCAGAACACTGAGCTTCAGAGCCGAGTCCAAACCACTGAGGAACAAACCGGGCCGCACCTCGGAGACCGCCATGACCTGCAGGACACATCTCACTTAGACCAGCGATCCATCACCAGCACCGTCCCTTATATGATGACGCAATGAGGACTAAATGATCCAATCATAGTCATAAATATATTTTCACCAACCTAAAACCTAAACCAAAGATTCACAGGTTATCAACATATTTTTTGTATTAATGTTATTATCATCACTATTGTTATTATACAACGCTGTCGTATCTGCTATCTGGCTCTGCAGAGGGGAACTGGCTGCAATCTGCCGTCCCTTCAGGACTTGTTTGCCTGCAGGACTCTGAGGGGGGCAGAAAGAAACCTTATATAATGTTCTTGGTTTTATAAAAAGGCTCAAAAAGTTTATGTCAGAAGTGGGATTCGAACCCACGCCTCCAGGGGAGACTGCGACCTGAACGCAGCGCCTTAGACCGCTCGGCCATCCTGACACGATGCTACACGGCGCAGAGACAATGATCATATACACGCGCTTATTACCACGCGCCAATAAACCCTTTAAAACCACTTTAGTTTTACTGTTTCTACTTTTATTGTTTAGACGGATATTGATCATCAAACATACGTGTTTATTAAAAGCGGCTCCCGCGAGTTGTTCCGGAGACGTTGACGCAAGACTTCCTTCAGAAAAGGGTCATTTAAAGGTTCGGCTCCTGACCGAACCTTCTGGAGGTCTCGGCTTCCGGGTCACGTGATAAGAGCTTTCGGGGTCGTCACAGTGGATTTAAATAGCAATCAATGCAGCTCACGCGCTTAGTGCCGAATATCTGATGTCAAGAGAAAAGCTGATCGACGAGTCTGATTGGACCTTAAGTAAAGATATAGATCAGATTGATTCTTTATGTTTGATAAGTATGGCGCCAAATCCAGGTTTGCTAGTTGCAAGTTTTGTTCATTTGAAAAACAAGTTTTGTTGTTGAACGTTGAAAAATACAGTGTATTGAAAATAGAAATAAGTGGCCGAAAAATATTCTCGGGATGAGTATAGTTTTGACTCAGCTCTATATTTTTTTGAATAAAATATATTTTCTTCAATCTTCACTTTATATATTTTTGATAATCACTGTATTATAATTTTCGGTTGCATATTTGGCATGTTAAGATTAAAATCTTATATTTTCAGATTCTAAACGTTTATTTTCACTTTCAAATCGTTTTTTCGCATTCCGATCGGTTTTTTTCTCATTGACTTTTGACCCTGATGTGGCGTAGGGGGCGGGGCATGTACCGGGGGGGGGGCGTGTAATCGTGGCGAATGTTAAAAAATGCTTTGGAAGACAGCAGACGTCACTTTCACCTGTTTAACCAGATTTGGATCGTAAACAACAAGTAGAGTTTCCGGCCTGGAATTTTGATTTTTCAGAATAAAACCCATAACGAATTCGTGTTGCAGCTTTTTTCGACAAGAGCGTGAAATAAAATAATTATAACAATAATAACTTCTAAAAGTCTGTCTTTATGTAAACCAGTGACTGTTCTGCTCCCTGCTGTACACTACATAAATATGCAGAACCAGAACTCAAAAGCTGTTATGCCGAAGGTCCAATCTCCAGCCAAACCCAGGCCCAATCAGACCCAAGTAACCAGACCTGCTACGGTGTGCCCCCCTCAGAACGGGACCCTGGAGTTAATCCAGGTCCTGCTGTGAGACCCCTTCAAACTGGGACGCCTCGGGTAATTCTGGTCCTGCTGGGTCCGTGTCCTGGGGGATGCAGATGGAGGGCAAGGCGGTACCAGCTACAGATCAACACACCAAGTAGAATAAGGAAATCCAGCAGAAGTGAAAAGGCGCATCTTGATTTATGGCTCACTCGAGTAATGAAGACATGTTAAGATTATCAGATTGTCACCGTTAAAAGAGCCACAAAAGCAAGCAAACAAATGATCGGATGGTTTTATTAAGTTTGAGTCTCTGAGTGGAAATATAGCTATGGATCCTTTAAAATTGATTTAAAAAAAGCAGGTTTAACTCAATATACTGTTAAATAAACTCCAAATGTGTGGTGATGGCTCCTTCTCCAGGGTTCACTGTGACCTCACAGGGTAAACCGGAACGACCAATCAGCTGGCAACAGATCATCATCATCAGTTCAGAGACGTCCTCCAGTCTGCTCCGACAGCTCATTGGCTGTTGTGTTGTTTGCGGGCGTGGTCTGTCTGTGGTGGGCGTGGCCTCACAGGTAACCCTCCTTTCTGAACTGCTCGTGCAGGATGTCTCGATACTCGTCGAAGCCGCCGTCGATGCGTCCCACTTTCCCGTGTTCACACACCCAGAGCTCCTTACACACCAAGCGGATAAGACGCTCGTCATGGGACACCAGCACCACGCCGCCCTGGACAAATCACATCCACCAGGGTGAGACACTCAAGCAGAATAAAGAAAGCCAGTAGTGAAAAGCGCAGCTCGACTTAGTGTGATCTTAATGGGTTGCACGTTTGCCGAGCCGGGATGAGGAGGAGGCTACTGACAGTGTGGATGAGTTCACAGAGGCTTCTGTGAGGACAGCTGTGTACCATCATGCACCAGGGTGAGTTACAACCACAAACCTGCTTCACAGCGGGACTCAGAACACTACGCCTGCAGAAGGACCAGGCCGTTAGGAGCGGGGACAAAGACTTGTACACAGAGTCAAAACAAGTTCAGCAAGACGGTGAGACGCTAAACGACTCTGAGAAACTCCAACAACAGTTCTCAGCAAGTGACTCTGCTTCGGTCTGGAGACAAACACCTCACCAACTACAAGCCAGACCTCCATGAATGACCTCCGCCTGCAGACGAGCTGAACGAGTCCTGCTGCAGATTTGATAGTCAATGTCTATCGAGTGCACGTTCACGCTTAAGTAGACCACGGTGTCCATCACACATCTACTGATGCACAGATGGAGAAGACGCGCGCAGCATATTTTTAACCCGCTGAGCAGCAACTAATTATGGAAACTTCTGAGGAGGTGAAGCCTCTAATATGCAAAAAGGGAAAAACGCAGCTGTAATTAAACAGAGAAAAGCCTGTTAGACAATCGCTGACCGACGGAATGACGAAGGGTCTAAAAATATCTACTTACAGGAAAGTTGTAGACGGTTTTAATATGCTTGTTTTATGTGCTAATGAGCCTACCATGTAAAGCGCTATATAAATAAAATGTATTATTATGTTACAAGTAATGCATGTTACAAGTAATGCATGTTAATGGAAATAAATCTGTTAGCCTGGTCTGGAGCAGGCTAGCTGCAAAGAATACATCGCCATGGTTACTGGGCTTAATCAAAGCTAAATTCATCCAGGATAACGAGAATATCCCGACTTAATCCTTATCCTGGTTTCGTGCAGGAGCCCTCAGGATGCAGCTGTGAGCAAAACATCAACAGAGAGTCAATGGTTCACAAAATAGTCCAAAAAGACAAAAGAGGTCACACAGGACTTTTAGCGACTCTGGAGACGATACTTTGCTTCTCGTCTTTATGTCATCGTGATGTTCGACGTCTCACACTTACTCTGAACTTGTTGAGCGCTTTGGCCAGAGCCTCGATGGTCTCCATGTCCAGGTGATTGGTCGGCTCATCTAGGATGTAGAAGTTTGGACTGAAGGAAAGAGGCAACAGCGTCGTCATCATGGTGGTCATCACCACTAGCAGCTACAGGCTGAGCGTTCGGTTACCATGGCATGGTCATCTGCGCGAAGGCCACCCGGCTCTTCTGCCCTCCTGACAGACTGGCCACCGGCCTGGTGGAGAGCTCCCCGGTGATCCCGTACCCGCCCAGCTGGTGCCGGTACTCCTCCTCCGTCCGACCTGAGAAACAAAGACAATCGGCCAATCACAACGCTGCGTGGTCGCTCCTCGGCGTTGTGTGGGTGTGGTTGTCGTGGTTACCAGGGAACCGGTTGAGCAGCAGCTCCACAGAACAGACGTTGAGGTCCAGTTGGTCCACATGATGCTGACTGAAGTATCCGATCTTCAGGTTCCTGAAAGGAACCAGAACCACCAGAACAAACGTCAACAGCTCGTTGAAGCTTTTACTCACTTTTTCGGGATGTGTTAGTGGAAAAGGAACACGTGTAGACAGTAACCTAAACACTAATCGTTACTGAAAAGAACCAACAAACAAGTAATATGTTCTCCAACCTGAGTAAAGGTTCCCTGAACCAAACTATAAACTTTCGTTCCCTGGTTCGTAGTGAAGGCAGCTGGTCCGTGGTCTTACCTGTGAGACTGTCTGACTCCGCCTACCGGCGTCAACTCGCCCATCAGCAGTTTGAGGACGGTTGTTTTACCGGCGCCGTTTTCACCGACCTGCCGGTAAAATAAAGAGTCATTGTGTCCATGTCAGAACATCCGTGTTATCTGGACCAAACGCAAGAGACGCACAGAGCTCTGAACAGTGAGCACAGAGTAAAGCCACTGAGCTCTTCCTCCTACTCAGATCAATGAAGTTTAGAAATGGTGTCACGTGACACAGCTGCTGGTGACACGTACGATGCAGATGCGAGACTCGAGGTCAGCGGACACGTTGAGGCCGGAGAAGAGCGGGCGGTCGGGAGAGTAGTAGAACTCCACTTCATCCAGCTGCAGGATGGGAGGAGACAACTTCTCAAAGTTATCCGGAAACCTGGCGGAAGAAACACATGGTGACGGACCAGAACCAGAGACCCTCGGTGCCTGGACCCTCCAGAAGTTCACCTGCTCACCTTAACGTCACCTCGGTCTCTTTTTCAAGGGGCTTCAGCTCAGGTCTGCAGAGGAAACCACGTGTTCAGGTAGGATTCACAGTGTGTACAAGTACCTGGAAGAGTACTAGTACTCGCAGCGGACAGACTACCCCCCCACAGGAAGCGGTTGACAGGCGTCCAGCAGGTGTGAATACTCACAGCCTCTCCAGCAGCTTCAGCTTGCTCTGCACCTGAGCTGCTCGATTAGCGTTGTACCGGAATCTGTCGATAAACACCTGGAACACAAGCACATTGCATTCTGGGAAAAACACACCAAACCTCATGAATGTATTAGACAAATACGCCGCTGGTAGTACCTGTACATATTACCTGTACTGCAGTAGTAGTGAAAATCAGGAACTTTGTCTCAAAGTGATGCAGAAAAATGACTTAATACGTTTGTTACTTCTGGACTGGATTTCTGGTGAGGAACCGTCGTATCTCAAGAGCTTGTAACATCTTATTGTCCTACAAGGCAGCTGCGCTCCATAGATGCTGGTTACTTGTTGTTCCTATGGTTTTAAAAAGTAGGCTGGGGACCAGAGCCTTCAGTTATCAAGCTCCTCTTTGGTGGAACCAGGTTCCACTTTCAGTCCGGGGGGCAGATTCGTTCAGCTCTTTTAAAGTAAAACGTAAAACGTTCCTCTTTGATTGTGCCTATAGTTAGGGCTGGCTCAGGTTAGACGGACCAGCCCTTAGTTAAGCTGCTATAGGCTTAGACTGCCGGGGGACTTCTTAGGACACACCGAGCTCCTCTCTCACGCTCTCGTTCTACCATAATTCACGTTTTATTAATGAACATCACTAATTCAGCTTCTTCCCCGGAGCTTGTTGTGCTTTCTCGCCTCGCAGGTCTCCGTAGATATTAATATATAGTAATATTAATCATATTACTATTACTGTCATCATAAACCAACATTGCCCTTTCCTAAAATCTTCCCCATGGCTTCTGTGGATGGTGGTTCTATGTGATGGTGGTTCTATGTGATGGTGGTTCTATCTGATGGTGGTTCTATCTGATGGTGGTGGTCCTGCAGTGGTCCTGCTTACTACTCGCAATGATTTGAATCATCTCTGTCATATGAACTGAATGTGTTCATCTTCTACATTGTTCATTGTGTCCACATGGCGTCATTGTAGTCCGTCCATCAGGAGACGGATCCTCTGACTCTCACTGAGGTTTCTCCCCCGTTTGTCCCCATGATGGAGCCGATGTGAAGGTTCCAGGACAGAAGATGTCGTACGTGTTCAGACTGTAAATCCCTCTGAGGCACATTTGTAATTTGCAATTTTGGGCTTTACAAAACAAAGTGAATTGAAGTACCTGTATATGCTGCCTGTACTGCAGCTGGGCCTCGTACTCTCTCTGCTGGTTCTTCAGTCGGTCTTCTTTGGTCTTGATGAAGTTTTCGTAGTCGCCACGGTAACTGTCTAGCCTCTGGGAGTGCAGGTGGATTATGTCCGTTACCACGGCATTCAGGAAGTTTCTGTCGTGGGATACGACCAAGATGGTGGACTGCCACGTCTGTGGGAGGAGACGTTCATCCACATTTAGCACGTGGCTAAGCATTCCCACTGCTTTCAATGGGGAACGCTAACATTAAAGTAGCTGCTGGAGCAGACCTGCAGGTAGTTCTCCAACCACAGAATGGCTCTGACATCCAACATGTTGGTGGGCTCTGAAACACACACGCAGTACATTGGACTACTACCAACAATACTACCATTTGTACTCATTAAACGACTATACAGGTCATACAAATACATACCACTACCCGAGTACTTGTACTCCCATCACTACCTGTCCTTCTGCTAGTACTCCCATTGCTACTATTAGCAGTACTCCTACCAAAGACTACAGTGTGAATGTCAACAGGAGGATCGGACTCACCATCCAGCAGCAGGAGGTCCGGCCTGATGAGGACGAACATGGACAATAGATGGTGAGTAAGGATGAATGAACACACACAGACACACACACACACACACACACCCACACACACACACCTTACCGGCCAAACAGAGCTCTGGCCAAAGCCAGCCGCATCCTCCATCCTCCAGAGAACTCCCTGCAGACAGACCCTCACGTTACCGCGGCAACACTCAGAACAGCAGGGCGGACGAGGGAGCGACAGTAGAAGTACTACATGTAGTAGTACACGTAGTAGTACACGTAGTAGTACGTAGGCCGGTCGCAACATGCAATAAAATGACATATCGCACACGCTCTGAAATCGCGTGCAATAATCTTTGGTGCTGCGATATTCATTTTACATCTAAATGAACATCAACATTTAAGTTGATCCTCTGTCCCTTTTCCTTGTGGAAAGGGGGGCGGGGCTTATGCAGCACGCCACAGAGCGAGAGAGAAGCAGTGAACCCAACTAAGCTAACTAAGCGAACATCTCACCCAAACAACAACCGTCCGCCCGTCTTTAACCTGAACTACTGTCGCTTCCTCCGGACTGCTCGTTGGCCTCTTCGGGCGGGAGGACGCCGTCCCCAGACCGCCGCCCTGCGTTCCTCCCGGCCCGGCCGATTGTTAGCGGCACCGAGCCGCTCCGTCTCTCCCTGCAGCCGCGAAGCGCGTCGCCCTTCCCGATGCTTCGCCCGATGCTTCGCCCGATGCTTCGCCCGCTCCGTGTCCCGTGCACTTATTAGTTTTTTTGTTTGAATTCCGCTTCTAATGTCTAACTATTCTGACAAATAAAACGTTGTTCTTTGAAATAGCGTACTTTATTACTATGCTATTATATTGTCATTAAGTTATCAGAGGCATAAAATGGTCTGAAAATTGCAATAATATCGCACATCGCAATAGATGTTGGTGCAATAATCGCACAACAACAATGTGACATTGTGACAGCCCAAGTAGCACATGACGTCTGTACTGCAGCATTAGAAGTAGCTCACTTGGTAGTCTGCTGTTGCATTTTGGGGGAGAATCCGAGACCGGCCAGGATGATGGAGGCTCTGATTGGATGAGAGAGACGTCAGTTGGAAACACATTGGCATGACATTGGCATGCCATGGCATGGCTTAGCATGGCTTAGCATAGCTACCGGGCTGGAGCTTTGTCGGCCTCGATCTCCTCCAGCTTTGCATAGATCTCCGTCAGTCTGATGCTCTCCAGCCCATCGGCGCTGAAACAAACAGAAGCCAAGACAAACCCTCGCTTAGCCCAACATGCTGCTGAGGAGGAAACAACAACTCTTCAACGATGAATAAAGTACAGTCATAAGCTTTGACAATGTTTTTCTCTCTAATTATACAAATACATATATATACAGCAGGGCTGTCAAAACGTGTTCATCTATGGGATTATTGTGAACGAGATTAATGCAATATGTGTGCTGCAGTCAGTGAGATGCAGAGAGCGAGACGTGAAGATGGAGAACGTTTTGCATTGGAAGCAAAACGTGACAGAAGATCTGAGCAGAAGAATTCCTCCACGTGTCAAACAGAAGGGGGACGAGTGCAAACGGACCACTTTAGGACTGATAGCGCCCAACATGTTTCTAGCTGCTATGCTAAGCTACTTCCATCTCAACATCTAGTCCTGCTAAATGTGGGGACAACACGTCAAAGGGTGGAGAGTTGAGAGCAAAGTGCACGAGGACACATGTTCCACCTCCAAGATGACGCTTTCTAAAGTGATTACTCGTTAGTGTAGAAGATTTAGTCTTTAGAGAAAAGCAAACTTTAATTATGTTTTGTTTTTTATATCTATTGACAGCCCTAATTTATGTATTTATATATATAAATAACTGCGACAGGACTAAAGATTCTGTGATGTAATGTTTATATATCTCTTACGTGCCGGTGGCGATGCGAGCATTGAGCGTCTTCTCCTCGCTCAGCAGCCCTTCTCTCAGCACGTCGCTCATCAGGACGCTCTGCAGCGCCGGCGTCTCGTCGCCCGCCACTTCCTGCTCCACGTGCAGGATGGAGATGTGGGGGGGGACCCGGAGGCTGCGACTGGCCAGCATCTTCAGCAGCGTTGTCTTCCCAAGACCGTTACGACCAATCAGACCGTAGCGCCGGCCTGTGGACAGAGATAGCTCCGCCCCCTGAAGCAAACACCTGGGGGGTAGGGTCATCATAAACTCATTATGTACCGACTTGAATCAGAGAGGTGTGTTTGATCTCAGGTCAATCGCATACGCAACATTAATGAACTCACCTTTCTCCAAAGGACACATCAAAGTTCTCAATGCGGATATCGTAGCCGCGGTTCTTCCCTGATTGGTCGACTCGGTTGTCCTTCTTACTGCTGGCCTGACTGGCCGACGCCTCCTCCAGCACTCTGAGAGAGACAACACAGGCAAGTTCAGGCGACTAGTAGAGTACAGGCGACTAGTTGAGTACAGGCGGGTTCAGGCGACTAGTTGAGTACAGGTGACTAGTTGAGTACAGGCGGGTTCAGGTGAGTAGTTGAGTACAGGCGACTAGTTGAGTACAGGCGGGTTCAGGCGACTAGTTGAGTACAGGTGACTAGTTGAGTACAGGCGGGTTCAGGTGAGTAGTTGAGTACAGGCGACTAGTTGAGTACAGGCGGGTTCAGGCGACTAGTTGAGTACAGGCGGGTTCAGGCGACTAGTTGAGTACAGGCGGGTTCAGGTGACTAGTTGAGTACAGGTGACTAGTTGAGTACAGGCGGGTTCAGGTGACTAGTTGAGTACAGGTGACTAGTTGAGTACAGGCGGGTTCAGGTGACTAGTTGAGTGCAGGCGGGTTCAGGTGACTAGTTGAGTGCAGGCGGGTTCAGGTGAGTAGTTGAGTACAGGCGAGTAGTTGAGTACAGGCGGGTTCAGGATACTAGTTGAGTACAGGTGACTAGTTGAGTACAGGCGGGTTCAGGTGACTAGTTGAGTACAGGCGGGTTCAGGCGAGTAGTTGAGTACAGGTGACTAGTTGAGTACAGGCGGGTTCAGGCGAGTAGTTGAGTACAGGTGACTAGTTGAGTACAGGCGGGTTCAGGCGAGTAGTTGAGTACAGGTGACTAGTTGAGTACAGGCGGGTTCAGGTGACTAGTTGAGTACAGGCGACTAGTTGAGTACAGGCGACTAGTTGAGTACAGGCGGGTTCAGGCGACTAGTTGAGTACAGGCGGGTTCAGGCGAGTAGTTGAGTACAGGTGACTAGTTGAGTACAGGCGGGTTCAGGCGACTAGTTGAGTACAGGCGGGTTCAGGCGACTAGTTGAGTACAGGTGACTAGTTGAGTACAGGCGGGTTCAGGTGAGTAGTTGAGTACAGGTGAGTAGTTGAGTACAGGTGACTAGTTGAGTACAGGCGGGTTCAGGCGAGTAGTTGAGTACAGGCGGTTTCAGGCGAGTAGTTGAGTACAGGCGGGTTCAGGTGACTAGTTGAGTACAGGCGGGTTCAGGTGACTAGTTGAGTACAGGCGAGTAGTTGAGTACAGGCGAGTTCAGGTACTCACAGTGGAGCAGCAGGCTTCAGGCCGTCCTTCTCGTTGCGGCGATCATGTTTAGCTTTCAGCTTGGCCTCGGCCTTTTCCAGTTTCTTAGCGTCCACCGTCTGAAGAGAGACAGGATATGATGCGTTTAATGACAGTTACATGTTTACATCCACCAATCAGCTGCTTGTCACGAGGGGGACTCACTGTGTTCTGACCACGTTTCATCATCCAGATTCCTTGAACGTCTTCTGCTGCACAAACTGACGCAAATATTTTACAGTTTACATGAAATGTTGTTAAAAGTTTAAAATGAGCCGAGTGAGTTTATGTATTATTATTATTAGGGGTGTAACGATTCATTTTAACAACGATTCGAGATTCATGGTTGCCGATTCGATTCATGGACAATTTAGAACGATTCGATTCAGTGACTTGAAATTGATTCAGTAACTTTACTGCACAGTGCAGGCAAAGTTTCTGAGATCCCTGTTGTTTCCTTTAAGGAAATCCGGTTTAAATGAATTATGGATATTATAAACAAGCAAACGACAATTGATGGCAAATGTATTAACCTTTTATTGTGCAACCATTTTCAATGTAAACATGACACAATAATTAAACAATGTTTGGATCAATTCACAGACACCTCATCGTAGGGCCGCACGTCTTTACAGATGAACTTGTTACTGTGATGAGTTTGGTGCTGGAGGCCTGAGGCGTCTGCAGAGCTGAGTTACCTGCTGCTGCTGCTGCAGCGGTGACGCTGCTAGAGGTCCTGACTGTCGCCGTTGTTTAATCCCACGGCGCCTTAGTAGACGGCCGGAAAGATTCCTTGTGTTTCCGTGGTTTTTTATTTGTCTTCTACATATTCTACAAACAGCGAGCGACTTATTTAGAACACCTCCGTGTTTGCAAAAGCCCAAATGTTTCCACTGGATCGATACGTTGGTTTGTAAATGTCTCGCTCGCAGTCGTCTCCTCCACGCCGTGTGTAGTTGTTCAGAGTTTCGCGCGGCTGCCGCTGCGTACTGATGACGTCACAGACAGGCAGACTGAATCCAGTAACGTTTAACGTGTCCAAAGTGCACATCCATACCGTTTGTGCTTAAATCCAATGTGCAGCTTCCAAGTAACGATACAAATCGATTATGTACCATTTCAATCGATTTGTAATCGATTTGCGGAGCACAGATCGATTCAGTTGGATCGCAGGAATATAAATCGATTAATCGTTTCAGTGGATGAATCGTTACACCCCTAATAATTATGTTTCTCACCGTTTTCTGCAGATATCTGAGAGAGCTGAACTGGAGCGTCCAGCAACACCTGCCTCTGAGTGCCATGATGGTTGTTCCTGTTCAACGCACACAATGGGGTTACTCCCCATGACAAGACACGGTCATCTCCATGACAACCCAGTGGGAATGTGCATTAACCTAGAAATGTGAGATTACAGACAAAAACGCAACGTTCTCACTGACTTACAGTTTCAGAGTGTTGAACATCTGGAAACAGATTTCTCTGACGTCGTCTTCGTTTTTACTGTCAGCAGAGACCTCCTGTAGGACTCCTCCCACGGCCTCGTACACCTCGTCCCCATCCTCAAAGTCTCCTCCACAGCTGTCCAACACTCCTGAAACACAAACAGGACACATTCACACCGGCAGAAACCTCCTACCACACCTGAACCCACTGTGCAGTACTTCTTAAAATACTTTCTAAAATAGTGATGTACTAAATGACTGACTGACTGACTGACGCAATACTTACTATAATACTAGTACTACTACCCATATTACTGTTGTAATACTTCCTAAATAATGCTGTAATAACTTCTGTAACATTCTCGTAGCACTTCCTACGACACTAGTGTACTTCACCTGTACTAGCGAAGTAATACTCCCTGCAACAGTTTTGTCCTATGATCCTCATGTACTCTTTCCTACAATATGGCCGTAATGCCTCATATAAAACCGTTTTTTCTCGTGTAGTACTGCTGATAAAACTGGAATATAAAGGTATCACCCCGGTGTGTGTTCGGGGGTTCGATACACTCAAATTAGGCCGGTTTCAGGTCCAGGAACCCGGAATGAGCCACGCCGTGCTACCCGGTGTCCCGGTTAGCATTAGCCACGCTAGCTCCTTAGCTTTGTAGCTGCGAGCTAGCGCTAGCCGAATAACAGGCTGGTTAACGGCTCCGCTGGACCGGCACACCACGGCTCTGTCCCCGTAGACAGCAGCTCTGTCCCCCGATACTTGCCCGTGATGTAGTTGAAAACCTCCGTGTCTATCTCTGGAAACTCGCTCTTCAGGATGTCCACGTACGTCGCCATGATACCCGGCCTTGGACAGACTGTCGCGGACGCGCATGCGTCTATATGCGACAGCGCCGGGCATTCTGGGGGATGAAGTTGTCGTGTCAGTTGCAATGACTTAAGGTGCTAAAAGATTAGGCAAAATCAGGAGAATATTGCTGTTTTGTTCCGATTTCATAATAATAATAATATAGTATTATATTATATTATAATTATTATATTATATTATAATAATATTATATCATTAGAATTAGAATTAGACAAAAACCCCGTAAGGCAGCCGGTCCGGACTCCGTCTCCCCTCACACCCTGAAGCATTGTGCTGACCAGCTGTCTCCAGTGTTCACTGACATCTTCAACACCTCCCTGGAGACCTGCCACGTACCAGCCTGCTTCAAGGCCTCCACCATCACCCCTGTTCCCAAGAAGCTCAGGATCACAGGACTCAATGACTACAGGCCCGTCGCCCTGACCTCTGTAGTCATGGAGTCTTTTGAACGGCTAGTCCTGACCCACCTGAAGTCCCTCACCGACCCCCTCCTGGACCCCCTGCAGTTCGCCTACAGAGCCAACAGGTCTGTGGACGATGCTGTCAACATGGCCCTCCACTACATCCTCCAGCATCTGGACTCCCCAGGAACCTACGCCAGGATCCTGTTTGTGGACTTCAGCTCTGCCTTCAACACCATCATCCCGTCTCTGCTGCAGGACAAACTCTCCCAGCTGCACCGCCCGACTCCACCTGCAAGTGGATCACAGACTTCCTGTCTGACAGGAAGCAGCACGTGAAGCTGGGGAAACATGTCTCAGCCTCTCGGACCATCAGCACCTGTTCCCCCCAAGGCTGCGTTCTTTCCCCTCTGCTCTTCTCAGGAATCAGGAATCAGGAAACATTTATTGGCCAAAATATGTCAAACATACAAGGAATTTGTCTTGGCGGTTAGTGCGCGACAGTAGACAGACAAGACAACAGTGCACAGGTAATAAAATAAAGTGGAATGAAATGCTAATGCAATGGGTTAGTAAGAATAAGGCTAAGGCTATGGGTTAGTAAAAAAACAAGGGAATAAAGTTAAACAAATTTTAAATATTAAAAAGTTAAAAAGAAAAGTATTAAGCAT
Source organism: Gasterosteus aculeatus (assembly GCF_964276395.1). Classification (NCBI taxonomy): domain Eukaryota; kingdom Metazoa; phylum Chordata; class Actinopteri; order Perciformes; family Gasterosteidae; genus Gasterosteus; species Gasterosteus aculeatus. The sequence continues at coordinate 267,189 of NC_135688.1, read as the reverse complement.
AAAGTGCACTAACAAACAAGTAACAGACAAGAGACAAAGTGACAAGTGACAAAGTGATGAATTGCAGTTAAAGTGGCATGTGCAGTGTGAGGGGGAGTGACCGGTGGAGTGTTATAGTCAGTCAGTGGGGGACCGGGCTCTGTTGATGAGCCCGACTGCCGACGGGAAGAAACTGTTCGTGTGGCGGGAGGTCGTAGTCCTGATGGACCTCAGCCTCCTGCCAGATGGAAGGGGCACAAACAGTTTATGTCCGGGGTGGGAGGGGTCGGCCGCGATCTTTTTAGCTCGCTTCAGAGACCTGGAAGCGAACAAGTCCTCCAGGGACGGCAGATTGCAGCCGATCACCCTCTCTGCAGAGCGGATGACACGCTGCAGCCTGCCCTTGTCCTTGGCTGTGGCTGCAGCGTACCAGACGGTGATGGAGGAGCAGAGGATGGACTCGATGATGGCCGTGTAGAAGTGGACCATCATCGCCTTTGGCAGTTCTCCCTGTACACCAACAGCTGCACCTCCAGTCACCAGTCCGTCAAGCTCCTGAAGTTTGCGGATGACACCACCCTCATTGGACTGATCTCTGGTGGGGACGAGTCCGCCTACAGGTGGAGTCTGACCATCTGGTGTCGTGGTGCAGCCAGAACAACCTGGAGCTCAACGCTCTAAAGACAGTGGAGATGGTTGTGGATTTCCGGCGGAACAGAGCCCCAACCTCCCCCGTCACCCTGTGTGACTCCCCCGTCACTATTGTGGATTCCTTCCGTTTCCTGGGCTCCATCATCACCCAGGACCTCAAGTGGGAGCTGAGCATCAGCTCCATCACCAAGAAGCTCAGCAGAGGTTGTTCTTCCTGAGGCAGCTGAAGAAATTCAACCTGCCAAAGACGACGATGGTCCACTTCTACACGGCCATCATGGAGTCCGTCCTCTGCTCCTCCATCAGCGTCTGGTACGCTGCAGCCACAGCCAAGGACAAGGGCGGGCTGCAGCGTGTCCTCCGCTCTGCAGAGAGGGTGATCGGCTGCAATCTGCCGTCCCTGCAGGACTTGTTCGCTTCCAGGTCTCTAAAGCAGCTAAAAAGATGGTAGCCGACCCCTCCCACCCCGGACAAAACCTGTTTGTGCCCCTTCCATCTGGCAGGAGGCTGAGGTCCATCAGGACTAAGACCTCCCGCCACACCAACAGTTTCTTCCCGTCAGCAGTCGGGCTCATCAACAGAGCCGGTCCCCCACTGCCTGACTGTGACATCCCACCGGTCACTCCCCCTCACACTGCACATGTCACTTTAACTGTCACATGTCACTCGTCACGTTGTCACTTGTTCGCTAGTGCACTTTATTTTTTAATATTTTTTAACCTTTTAAATATTTTTAATTTTTAACTTTATTCTCTTGTTTTATACTAACCCATAGCCTTATTCTACTAACCCATTGCATTAGCATTTCATTTTACTTTATTTTATTACTTGTGCACTGCTGTCTTGTTGTCTATTGTCACGCTGTCTACTGTCGCGCACCAACCGCCAAGACAAATTCATTGTATGTTTGACATATTTTGGCAATAAATGTTTCCTGATTCCTGATAATGTTTTAATATAATAATTTACTTTACATGATGATGTATAAAAGAACTACTGTAATAATTACTAATAATATGGAATGCTTAAATGTACTATCAGAGTGCAGTAGTACAACAATATTGTCCGTACTTTCGTTGGGTAATATTGTAAGTTCAATATTACAATACAAATGTATGACCTGTTGTACTGCCAGTACATCGTACACAAAGTAGTATTGTTTATACATTATTTGTAAAGGTACACAGAGTGTATAATTGTACTCATTTATGGTGAGTAATACTGTATTACAATACTACAGTATGTCTTACAGTACAAAGACTGAATGTACAACAACACAATATTATGTTAGTCATCTTCTCAGCCGCTTATGAACAGAGGCTCACAGAGAGGCTGGAGTCAATCCCAGCTAACATCGGGCGAGAGACGGGCTACAATATTGTGTGTATTAGTTAATTAATAGTCTATAGTCTTTGCTGTCCTGCTCCTAAATGGTGGAAGGAGGTCTCTGAAGACATCAGGACCACAGAGAGCCTTCACATCTACAGACTAAAGACACACCTCTTCACACTCTACCTCCACTAACACACTAACTGCAGCACTTACATTGGACTTATAATGGTTCTTATCTACAGCAAGTTGTAACTTGGCTTATTTGAGGAAATCTCACTGTCTTGTTTCTTGTTCTTCTGAGTTTGTACCTTATGGTTGAAATGTTCTTATTGTAAGTCGCTTTGGATAAAAGCGTCAGATAAATTACATGTGATGTAATGTAATGTATGTTTTAATTATAATGTTAGAACTGTAGCACTGTGTGTACTTTGTGTGCTACTGTGCTGTCAGTAGTATAGTACACAAAGTATTGGTATTATGTTGAATGCAGTTGGTAAATGTACTATATATAAAATTACTATCATATTATTGTACTACAGTATATCATAGTTCAATCAGTATAATTGTAATTTACTACAATACACGCAATATTGCTTCTGCAGTGTTGTATAATATTAATACAATACAAATATAATAATTAGCAAGTTATATTATATTATTTTATAAAATAATATAACATTATACAAGATTCAAGATATGTATGTATTGTCATGTGTACAGTTAACAAAGTTAGTCTGTACAAGCAGTATAATTGTAGTTTATGTACAACAACACGAGTTGTGTTAATTGCCATGTAGTACACGCAGTACTGCAGTAATGTAGTACAAGAACTATTGCTTCTGTTGTCCAGTCGGAGCGCCCTCCGCGCATGCGCCCCTTGACAGTTTAGACGTACTGCGCATGCTCCCCTCTGAAGTTTAGGGTGGGAGCTAGCTGTTAGCACTGAGAGCTAACCAGCCGGAGTGTGTAATGGCGGCATCAGTGTTGCTGGGCTCGATGGACAACGTCGGAGTCAACTTCGCGGTTGGAGGCGGCAGCAGCAGGAGTATTTTAGTCGGGATTGATCATAACGGGACGGTGGGTCCGGTGCCCTGGAACCGGGCCCTGGACCGAGCTCTGGACGAAGCCTCGGCCACCGGGAGCCTGAACCTCAGCAGCCGGAAGCTGAAGGAGTTTCCCCGCATCGCCGTCCACCACGACCTGACGGACACCACCAGGGCCGGTGAGTGAGTCCCGGGGAATGGCGACCAGAGTTAGAGGCCTGGGGAGCGGGGACCGGCCCTAGAGGACCGGGATGGGTTAACGCTACGTTAGGTATTTAGTGTCAGTTTAATGGACTCCAGGGCCGAGAGGAGGCACACTGTAACTTTATGAGTAAAACGGTAACCACATTACTATGGTAGTAATAACGCCGGGCTAGTTTAGCTAGTGACGTTAGTTAGGTAGATGTAGCGGGGCCAAATAAAAACCGTGTTTAAACTGTATATTGCCCGTGTAATTGGTCCCTTGGCTGAATTGCGGGGGAGGGGGAGTATGTCGGGCCACCACTTGTTTCAGTACACCTGTGAGGTTTGTTGATGTTAGTGGATGTAGCCAGCTAGCATGCTAACAGCAGTTAGCCGTCTGAAGCGGGTTGTCCAATGAAAGTTACTACTCGGATCGGACAGACTGGACCTTCCGGTTTGGGGGTGCCGCGCTGTATTCTCTCCCCGAGTCTCACACGTCGGTGTGAAAAGGTGAACACAACTGGCGTTTTGTTTTCGTTTAATTGAGAGGTGGCTGATTGGACAAGGAGAGCCGCACCGCCCATCCGAGGCTGACGGCCGGCGTGACGACACAAAACAAGCCGAGCAAAGCAGCTTATTTCTGGACTGCCTCCCGCGCTGTCTGTCTTTCTGAGTCTCCGCCTTTGGCTCTCTCTGTCTGTCTCTCTGCTCCGTCTCCCTGCCTGTCTCCTTCTCTGTCTCTCTGCCCGTTCTGGTCAGTTTAGATTGAATACCAATGAACAGTTTGTGACTCTGCGTCTTTGTTATTCTTTCTTTAGGTAAAACTTGAGGCAGAAGAACCGATCATGCGTCTTATCATAGATCAATACTGGGGATTGACAGCTCGTTGACAGAGTGCTCTGCTCTGATTGGTTGGCTTCTTAAGAGGAGGAGGAGCTTGATCATTTGGCAGCTCTTTAGTCTGTTCTATTGTCTGACAATTGGTCCGCAGCAGCTATTCCACGTTTTGCTGTGAGACTGGGTTGCCTACGCTCCCACTGACTCCCACTGACTCCGTGATGGTTTGGTTCTGTCCCACTATCACAGCTCCAAGGGTTTGAGGCTCTGGCGGACTTTTCGAGCCCTTTATGAACCCTTGCTGCATTGGATGCTGATCCTAGGGAATTTCCCACACGACATTTAAAACAATAAGGTTTAGGGCTGTCCATAGGTTAAAAAAATAACTTTTTTAAATGTATTAATCTTGATTAATGGTGATTAATCAATGTTGTTGTTTTTAATGAATGTTTGTTTTTCTTCTAAGAAAGAGTAATCACTTTAGAAAGCGTCTATTTTAGACACTTGTTTTTTGTTAATGTTATTTTAGAGCAAGGAGATAAAGTCTGTCTTGTGAGAAGCTGACTGGCAGATCCAGAGGCACCTTGAGACGAGGTGTTGGACATGTGCAGAGGGTGGTAGTTAATACAGGAAAGGTCCTTTGTCCTCCAAGTCTCCGTACGAGTCAAAGCTGGCCCTTCAACCACTGTACTAACTAGCTGTCTAGTTAGCCTACAGCGGATACAATAGTAATCTAGCAGAGAAACCATTCTAAGGATATACTCTGCCTGAATCCAGTTAATCCAGTTAAATGAAACCCAGTCTGAAGTCCAAAAGCACTAAATGTACCATGTGGGTAGGATTCAAAGCACTCAGAAAACCAACACTAATCCACATTGAGCCGGCGAGACCTGCAGTCCTATTTAAAATGTTTTATAGTGCTTTGGTTTATTTCTGCTTGAAGGAAGTAAAAGAAGAATGAAGACCTATTAAGGCCGCTGGTCTCACAGAGACCTGATGCCTTTCATTCATTTTTTGATCAACCCTTGACGATAACCCTATTAAGTCTTAGGAGGCCGGTCTGAAGGCTTTGAAAAGTCTTTTGATGCCACTGCTCTTCATCAGATGCATTTACAGCAATGACAATATAGTTTAGCTTAGAAATATTAATCTGCACCCTCTAAAACAAAAGCAAACCAACGTAACGTTAGATCAGCAGCTCGTAGTTATCTTAACAGTAGGGATGGGTATCGCTTTTCTTTTTTCCAGATACCGGTGCTAATCGCTAAAGCAACAATTGACGACAAAAAAGAGGACTTTTCTTATTCAAATTGAACAATGTGTTAACTTTTAAACAGTACTCTAAATATGGCTTCAAACCACATCTTTTTAAGTTTTTAACTTCAAACTATGTTTACAGTATAATTACAGTGTATATATTAGTTTGTTGGAATTAGGGGAATATTATTCATTTCATCTTAGACGTATGCTCATTATGCTGTAACTAAAGATATATAACATGAATGTTTGCAGCATATTGTTTATCTACCGTGTGACACAATTTATTACGCTTTGCTGCGCAAAATAAAGACAAAACATCTCAACAATCTGTCATGTGCGTGAGGAAATGAAGCCACGTGTCTGCAGCTCCATGACAAAAACACTGAAGGAACACTGCTACACCCTCAGTTTAATGCTTTTTGGGGGGCGCTCTGTGTCCTCTGTGGCCTCGTGTCTCCATCGGGGCAGAATTGCCGTCTGCCGCGAAAAAACTCCTAGAGACAACGAAGGGGAAACGCGGACTTAAATAAATGTCAATGGAAAGCAGATGCTAGCTGGTTACTGTAGCTACACAACTCGTAGGTTGTGTCATCGGTCGTGTCATCGGTCGTGTCATCAGTCGTGTCATCGGTCGTGTCATCGGTCGTGTCATCGGTCGTGTCATCGGTCGTGTCATCAGTCGTGTCATCGGTCGTGTCATCGGTCGTGTCATCAGTCGTGTCATCGGCCGTGTAAACAGCGTTTTTCAATGGGCTCAGCCACACAAAAGTCCGGCTATAGCTTAATCATTTTAATTTAGGCACGTTTCCCTTTGACAATGAAGATGAGCTGTAACATTAAACAATATAGGTAACAATTTAGAAGATTTGAACCTAAATTAAACCGATATAAATGATGCTAATGATGGCTTGCTTGCTAGGTACAACGCTGACTGGTTTTGCTTCTGCATGTTTTCACACGCACTCACGCCACACATCCAATTTCTCACGCTGAAGAAAAATCTGACTTTGTTCCGAGCCGCGTCGGTTCCTCCTCTGGCTCCCCGACGGTAGCCCCCCCGTAGCGTAGCGCCCCCCCGTTGACCTTATGGTCACCCGACAAAATCTCACTTAAAGGCTTTTTGAAAAGTTGGCCGCTCCGGTACCGTCACGCATGAACAATGCTAGCTAGCTAACGTGACTTGGTAAAATACAACCGGTATAATAGACGCGCGTCCCGGACAAGTCTTCATGTCGAGCCCTGAAGAGTCGAGGTTCACGGCGTTCCTCCTCACGGCACCATCACGATGCTGCACGGCTCCTTAAGGCTGAACGCAGTTTGGCTAACAAGGCACCGGCTGTTAATCTAAAGCGTCCACGTGTGACATGAAATGACTCGTCTGAGATGGAAATACTTTCTTCTCCTCCCCTTTTCTTTGTTTTCGTCCTTTTGCACCAGAGATTTGGACCTTCTCATTTAGCTTGACGTTAGCTTGATCTGAGTGTGCTCATTGCCCCCCAACACTTATGAAATTGATTTTCAACATATCGCCGGGGCGCCATGTTCATTTGTTTGAATGAAGGTTTTATTTCATTTTATTTCGTTAATCAATGTTGTTGAGGGAAAGACGTATGCTTAGAGGACACGCTCGCCTATAGGAAGGACCCTGACTGACTGTGTGAATACAAAGAACTACAACAGCTCCATGCACTGCTTTCATTAGGAGGAGGAGGCAGTTCATTTACTTATTTTCTTGTAGGTAAGATGTTGTTAAATATGTTTAACTTTAGTTATGTCTCGTTGTATACATTTGTCCTGTTATTGGCGTCCCTAATGCGCAACCAGATATTCAAATATATTCATGTTGTTTTTTTAAGCGAATATTCAATCATTTTGACAGCCCTAGTAACCATGGAGACTAAACTGAACATTCAGTTTGCTCTGCACCATAGTGTTTGTTACATGTTGTGTAATATAATGCGTGTGTGTTTGTTTATGTCCAGACTTGTCTCGTAACCGCCTCTCGGAGCTTCCTCTGGACGTTTGTCTCTTTGTGTCTCTGGAGAGTCTGAATCTTTACCAGAACTGTGTGAGGTCTCTACCGGACAGTCTGCTCAACCTGCAGGCCCTCACCTACCTGAACCTCAGGTAACACACACACACACACACACACGAGCAATCTGAGACAACTGCTTATCATCAGACAGGATTGAGGGACGGAGGCTGAGCTTACCGTTCCTGGTTTGCCGTGTCCTTGATCCCTTTACTTGCCTCCTTTCCTCATAACTTATTCCCGCCCACAGTATACATATCAGTGTTCCCTCTATCATTACACAGGGGGCCGAGCGCCACAGACGTCTTTAAGCAATAATAAAACCAGTTCATATTTATTTTCACCCCCTCCCCCTTTGTGTCTGTCCTCCAGTCGGAACCAGCTGTCTGTCCTCCCTGTGGTTGTCTGCAGTCTTCCTCTGAAGGTTTTGATTGCCTGCAACAACAAGCTGGTTTCTCTTCCAGAAGAAGTGGGCCAGCTGAGACAGCTGACAGAGCTGGTGGGTTTGATCATGTGAGTCTTGATCTCATTGATCTGTGATTGGATCATTTATTGATGTGTGTGGACCTCCTCCTGCAGGACGTGAGCTGTAACGAGATCCGGACTCTACCATGTCAGGTGGGTCAGCTGGAGGCTCTGCGAGACCTGAACATCAGGAGGAACCACCTGGTCCGGCTGCCTCCAGGTACACACACAGTACATGGGTGTATGTATATGTGTGTACTAGGATCACAGTAATATAAATACCTGTGTACTTGTGTTTAGAGCTGGCAGACCTCCCTCTAATTCGTCTGGACTTCTCCTGTAACAAAGTGACCACCATCCCTGTCTGTTACCGACAGCTAACGCAGCTACAGACCATCGTCCTCGACAACAACCCTCTGCAGACCCCACCTGCACAGGTACGCACCAGAGGTGACATCATTCGGGTCCAACCAGAGCCGTCGGTTTGACTTTCATGAGAAAAGTTTTGCTTCTGTGTTTTTGTAGATTTGTATTAAAGGAAAGGTCCACATATTTAAGTATCTGAACCTGGAGGCCAGTAAGACGACCCCCGACCTTCCAGACTTCGACAGACGCCCTTTGACCTTCAGTTCCTGGCAAGTTCATTATTTGCTGCGTTTCTGTTAGAAACGGTTGTAAACTGAATGTTTTTTAATCTTTTCCATCTGGGAAGACTAGAAAAGGCGTCACCTCCAGAATAAAAGCCCAGTCTGCCACTGACTTTAACCTTCAGAATAAAAGCCCAGTGGTCTGTGGTCGTGCTGTCTGACTAAAGGTCTGTGTGATTCAGTGCTGATGAGGTTTACCCCGGCCGATCATACGGAGCTCTGGACTCTGGCTTCAACAGTGTTGACAGCGGAGACAAGAGGTGGTCAGGGAACGAGGTCAGACACACACTCCACCTGTCCTGTCCTCTGCTTCCTTTCTGTGTGTGAGCTCACTTGCTGTCTCTGTCCAGCCCACAGAGGAGCTTTCAGAGCTGCCACTCAGAGTGGCTGAGATCAGCAGAGACCAGAGACACAGAGGAGGAGGAGGAGGAGGAGGAGGAGGACCTCCTGTGCTGGCTAACGGCAAACGTGAGTTTCAAAAAAGATGATCATCTATAAAAATTACATTATTCAAAGACAGTTAGAAGGATTTTTTAAAACAGATTCTGTCTGTTTGTCTTGATCTCTCTGTCTTCTCCAGATGTGGAGTCGGAGCAGATAGACTTCATAGACAGCTGTGTGGGGGAGGAAGAGGAGGAGGAGGAGGGGAGGAGTCGAGGAGTAAGCAGCAGAGACAGCGTCAGCCTGAGCTCTCAGTTCATGGCCTACATCGAGAGACGCATCACCAGAGAGGTAGGAGCTCACGCAGCTTCCCAAAGGTTGAGTTCTTCTCGTCAGTGATTCTCTGCAGTCAAAGACATTCATAGATTCTCTGCCAGAGAAACACGAGTCGCTGAACATTTCCACACGCCTCTTTCTTCATAAAGCTCTGTGACTTCCTTCCTGTGTGTTCAGGGTTCTCCTGTGAAAACCAACTCGAGGACCGAAGACGGGAGGAGACACAACAGGTGTGTGGTTTATAAAATAATTGCTGACACATGCTGTCTGTCAACCAACTCTGATTTGTCTCCCATTGCATCGGTCTGTCCCTCCGTCCCTGTCTGCCTGTCCTGCAGGGGTGTGGTTGACGGTGTCACAGCGCCTCCTAGTGCCCAGAGCCAGGTAACACCTCAAATCACATGTTTTTCTGACCATCAACTACAAATCTCAGCTGCTCATGTCTGTCTGCCTGTCTGCCCCCCTCAGAGAGGAGGGGGTGCTGCTCCAGTGGGGGTGGAGAGGATGAGGAGGGAGGCTCAGCACGCTGCTCTGAGGTACGACGAGGAGAGACACAAGAGCAGATCTCAGCAAAGAGACTCTGAGGTACGCCGGACTTCCTCTTATTGATCATCTAGCCGTATGCCTGATGCATGAGAATATATTTAATCCTGTTTGTCGGTTAGTGTGTTATTCTATTTATTTGGACGCAGGACATTGCAGCATATTTCATTGTACAGAGTAACTGTAGACAAGAGAATAAATGAATCTAGAAATCACTGCGGTACTTCTGACGTCATGAAGTTTCACTCACTCTGCTTTCGGTTTCTCAGCATAAAGCAGCTCAAAGTCCAGACTGTGAGGTGAGACAACAGACACAACAACAGACACCACACACCACCACAACACAACAAGCGACACCACAACCCAACAACAGACACGCAACAAACCCGTACATGATGGAATTGAATCAAAAGAAGCTGCTCTTTACCTAAAGACGTTGTGTGTCTGCTCACACACTCCTGACTCGGACACGAGAGTAAAGTATTCCTTAAAGCAAACCTGTAACAATGACCAGTCACAGCATCTCAAATGATGGCACATTTTCTGTTATCACTCCACCTTGACAATAAAAAGGTGACATCATCTCGTCGTCGTCGTCATCACCAGCTCACCATGTCAATGTAAAAAGATACAAAATATCAACTTTAGCTCTCGTTAAAACAGCTTTTATTCTCATCTGTCAGAATCAGATTTGTTGTTTTAAATTAATGTTTAGCGCGGCCCTCCACCCCCACACAGGGTTACCCTCACCTCATGTCTGTCTGTCTGTCCATGTGTGTTCAGAATGTCTACCCCTCCAGACGCTCCACCCACACAGATGACTCCGCCCTCTTTGTGGTAAGAATTTGGCCCTTCCCCCAAAAATGTACAAATAACAAGATAATTAAAACAATATAAAATAGACTACAGTACATAGAAAAGATAAGTAGGGCTAAAGTACAAACAGGAATTGGAAGTAGCGCTAATACAATAACAGGAAGGTAGGACTAAGGTACAAACAAGAAGCAGAGGTAGCAGTAGGGTACAAACAGGAAGTAGTGGTAGGGCCAACGTACAAACCGGAAGTAAAAGTAGGACTACGGTACAAACAGGAAGTGGAGGTAGGACTAAGGGGCCAACAGGAAGTAAAAGTAGGACTAACGTACAAACAGGAATTAGAAGTAGAGCTAATACAATAACAGGAAGGTAGAACTAAGTTACAAACAGGAAGTAAAAGTAGGACCAATGTACAAACCGGAAGTAAAAGTAGGACTAACGTACAAACAGGAATTAGAAGTAGAGCTAATACAATAACAGGAAGGTAGAACTAAGGTACAAACAAGAAGCAGAAGTAGCAGTAGTGTACAAACAGGAAGTAGTGGTAGGACTAAGGGGCCAACAGGAAGTAAAAGTAGGACTAACATACAAACAGGAAGTAAAAGTAGGACTAACATACAAACAGGAAGTAGAGGTAGGACTGAGGGGCCAACAGGAAGTAAAAGTAGGACTAACATACAAACAGGAAGTAAAAGTAGGACTAACATACAAACAGGAAGTAGAGGTAGGACTGAGGGGCCAACAGAAAGTAAAAGTAGGACTAACATACAAACAGGAAGTAAAAGTAGGACAATGGTGAAAACAGGAAGTAAAAGTAGGACTAACATACAAACAGGAAGTAGTTAGGGCTAACATACAAACAGGAAGTAGAGGTCTTTTTTTCCAACCTAGAGACCTCTCGATTCACACAAGGGATCAGGTAGACGAAGGGTCAGAGGTCATGGAGGCTGATCATGACTCTACATCAGTCTGAGTCATTTTGATCAGCGTGTTTCCCCCTCCTGTCAATCACTCCTCGCCACCTATCTGTCCACCTGTCTGTGTGTCTCATTGTCTGTCCACCTGTCTGTGGCGATCTAATCAATATTTTGAAATCTAGAACATAAGAACCTTTTCGATGTTAAAAATAGCAATTAGCTGCTATGGTAAATAAAATGTAGAGAACTTTGGTGGAACTGTGATTTGAAAACTAAATATTCTTCTTCTTCTTCTGTCAATCCTTGTTTTATTCTTCCCCTTCAATTTTGATTTACTTCATTTGTGTTTGTTTATGTTTGTCTCTCTTCACTTTAGTTTGTTCCTCCTACTTTATCTCTGCCCCTGTCCGTCTGCCTGTCTTGTGTCTCAGTGTCTCCTGGTGTTTGAGACAGACTTTTACACAAACACTATAAAGAGATGTCCTTGTTCACGCAGACAGGTTTGTCTCTTTACTCTTTACTAAAGCTGAATGGAAAAGACGATGTAGAGTTGATTACTAAATAAAATAAGGAGAGTTATATGAGAGTTATATGACCGATCAGATATTTATCATCTCTGTCCTCGTGACCTGCAGCGCCGAGACGTGAGGACACCTCCAGCTTTCATTGCTGCCACCCTCTATTTTCCTGTCTCTCTGTCCGCCTCTCGGCCTGTCTGTTTCTCCGTCAGTCTCTGACTCAAGTGTCTGTTGACGTTTCTCATTCTCTAGCGTCCAATAGCTCCGCCTGTGGTTTGCTGCAAGTACTGAAACCTGCATACTTTCCGTCTGTCTGACTGCCTGACTACCTGTCTGCCTCTCTGCCTGTCTCTCTGACTATGTCTGGCTTAAACATTGCCTCTGCCATTTTTCTAAATATTCATGAATCATTATTAAATCTCATGTTGGTCCGTCTCTCAATTCCGTCTGACTTCCTGTCTGAGGCTCGTTGGTTCCTAGTTAGGAGGAGCTTTAGCTGCTTGAGGGGTCCGAGTGACGATGATGAAGATTAACAGCCTCTACAGTACTCCATTAAATATGCTGTGTTGTGTCTCTGCAGGGGGAGGACAGAGCTGCTCTGTCTCCTACAGGTAACGATGAAACAGAAACCACTCCTATTTCACCCAATGACTTCCATTTATTCATCCATTGCATCGCTTCTTCCAGCCAATCCGTCGCCTTCGTACCCCAGCTTAGGCAGCGTGGCCTCCTGTCGGACAGCTGGTCTAAGACCAGAGAGCTTCCTGTTTCGGCTCGGACAGAAACAGGAGAAGAGGAAAGGTGAGGCGTTCAGGTGCAGCAAGGAAGGGGAAGTGGTTTGTTAGCTGTGACATCACTAAGGAAGTGTGTATCAAGTACTGGATCTATCTGGTTTAACGTTTATCTGAGTCCATGGAGGAGCCTCGGCTTCAGCATCTGACTCCTGCTAACTCCTTACCTCAGGTGATGCTGCTCAGATGCAGGAAGAGGCTTCTGCTGCTCCTCTGGTTGGAGAAGATGCTGAGCTGGTGGAGCAGCTGAGGAAGGTCTGTACCTCTGTCTGCTCCTCTGAGCCAAAGAGAAAACAGTTTCTTCCTGTCACGGCCAGTGTCGCTGGTTTCCTCTTTGTACATAAATGAATCATATTTTATTATGCTTTTATTGCCATCCCACCGGTCACTTTCTCTCACACTGCACACGTCACTTGCTGGTGCACTTTATTTTTAAACTAACCCATAGCCTTATATTACTAACCCATAGCATTATATTTTATTTGATTCCTCGTGCACTGCTGTCTTGTCCATTGTCGTTGTGTCTGCTGTTACGCACCAACCGCCAAGTCAAATTCCTTGTATGTCTGACATATTATGGAAATGTTTCCTGATTCCTGAACTATGTAGTCACAATAAGATCATTAGAGTCGTTGTGCTGAGACCATAACAAGTAGTGTATAAATACATAGAGTACTCCAATTGCATAGTAGTACTAATAATCAATAACATACTGGATAAATACTCTTATTCTGTCTTTCTCTCTGTCCCTCCAGAATATCGAGGCTCGTCTAAAGGTGTCGTTGCCTAGCGACCTGGGAGCCGCTCTGACAGACGGGGTGGTGCTCTGTCACCTGGCCAATCACGTGAGACCCCGGTCCGTCCCCAGCATCCACGTCCCCTCTCCCGCTGTAGTAAGTATTACTATCATTGTTAGTATTGTTATTGTCATCATTCTAGAATAACCCGGTGCTGCTGTTAATTACTATAATAACAGTATAGTTACTATAATGTGTTAGTTACTATAACAACATGTTAGTTACTATAATAATATGTTAGTTACTATACTATGTTAGTTATTATAATATGTTAGTTACTATAACAACATGTTAGTTACTATACTATGTTCGTTATTATATGTTAGTTACTATACTATGTTAGTTATTATAATATGTTAGTTATTATAATATGTTAGTTACTATAATAACATGTCAACTTCTATAATAACATGTCCGTTACTATAATAACATGTCCGCTACTATAATATGTTAGTTACTATAATAACATGTCCGCTACTATAATATGTTAGTTACTATAATAATATGTTAGTTACTATAATAACATCTCAGTTACTATAATAACATGTCAGTTACTATAATAACATGTGCGTTACTATAATAATGTTAGTTACTATAAAAACATGTCCGTTACTATAATATGTTAGTTACTATAATAATATGTTAGTTACTATAATAACATGTCAGTTACTATAATAACATGTCCGCTACTATAATATGTTAGTTACTATAATAACATGTCCGTTACTATAATATGTTAGTTACTATAATAATATGTGCGTTACTATAAAAACATGTCAGTTACTATAATATGTTAGTTACTATAATAACATGTGCGTTACTATAATAATGTTAGTTACTATAAAAACATGTTAGTTACTATAATATGTTACTATAATAACATGTCAGTTACTATAATATTGTAGTTACTATAATATGTTAGTTACTATAATAACATCTCAGTTACTATAATATGTTAGTTACTATAATGTTAGTTACCATAATAACATGTTAGTTACTATAATCATGTTAGTTACTATAATAACATGTTAGTTACTATAATAATGTTAGTTACTATAATAATGTCAGTTACCATAATAACATGTTAGTTACTATAATAATGTTAGTTACTATAATAACATGTTAGTTACTATAATAACCCTGGTGCTGCGCCTTTGCTTCGCAGCCCAAACTCACAATGGCCAAATGTCGACGAAATGTAGAGAACTTCCTGGAGGCGTGTCGTAGAATCGGTGTTCCTCAGGTAACTCTCTCTCACATCATACAATCAATGAGATTATACCTCAGCTGTGATACTTGTTTTTTATTCGATCAGCAGAAACTTGATCTGATGTCAAGTTTAGTTCTCAGCACCGGATCATGTCTCACCTGGTACCATGTCACAGTGAATGATTGAATGGAAATTGAGTCACAGCAGCTGTTTAACTTCTCAATCGAATCCTTTTAAATTGATTACTTGGAATTAACCCACCGGTTGGGCGTGGCCTCGTTCCGGGATCTGTGTGAAATCATGATCTGCTCCTCTGCTTCTCCTGAACTAACAAACTTTCTTATTTCTCTGTCATTTTCCCGTCTTTCATGATTCGATTTATTTACTTTATTCCTTCCATTCGTCCAAACGTTTTGTCCCTCACCGCGTCCAACACACCTCGACCCCCCCTTCAGGCTTGTCTCTGCTCAGTAGGGGAGGTCCTGGAGGGGGAAGGCGCCAGCGTCTATGGGACGGTAGGCCTGTTGCTCTCTGTGGCCCCGCCCCCCACAAGCCGCTCCCCTCTGGTCCAGCTGGCTGGCTTCGCCCTTTTCTACCTGTCCGTTATGTCGGTGTTGTGCACCGTCTACTTACACCTGGTGCCATACTTTTGATTCTCAACCAACTTAATAACATGTCATGTGATACATGAAGTATCAACCAGTGAACAGGAAGTGACCATATATGGACTGAGGACAACGTAGCGATGCTGTATAGGTTATCTAGTAGAGACCTCTCAATCCGTGTGTAGCCCCGCCCTAAAGCATCCCCTGCTTTATGGTCTGTTTACTCTATATCAGGGGTGCCCACACTTTACCGGCTCGCAAGCTACTTTTTAACTAACCAAGTCATGGGGATCTGCCCCCTTCCCTCTGTGCCGGCTGACGGGGGGTTGTAGCGGTGACGCACTCCAGCGCATAACGAGTCCATGTGAATAAAACGAGCCTCTCATCTGCAGGAAGAAAGGTCATAAGCATCTCGCACATTCTTACCTTACTGGAGTCAGCCTGGGTCGCTTTGGAATGAAATTAAATGCGTCCGTCAGTAAACAAGGATCGCTAGTTAGCATTAGCATTAGTTTCGGTCATCTCTCACGCTAGACTGCGCATGCGTGAAGTGATGTCATTTTTTGTTTTAGCGATGGCACGCGATCGTCTGGTCGACCCAAGCTCTACATGCACCATAAGTCACTAAATGAACATCATGCTGTATTGAAGAAGACTTGACTCCACCTAAAGTCAGAAAGCCTCAATCCAGATCCGGTTGTTGGAAAGCTAAAGATTTTCTTTTTTAATGACCAGTAGTATCCATCACGCCTCTGAAAGCTTTACCTTGTACCAAGGTTCCCCTGTCTAGATGATCACAGTCACCAGCAGCTGTGACTTCTGTCAACCTCCATGAGAATCAGGGGTTCATTAAACCTCAGATGATCAACCTTTTCAATCCCCGAACCTGTTCCCCTTCTTGTTGAAGCTCCGCCCCCTCTGTGCCTTACGGTTGTGTGTGTGTGAGTGTGTTTACATTTACCGTTTTATTCTCTCGGTGAAGATATTTGTAGTTAAGTTTCTGGAGGACAAGTTAATAGAACTGAGGTCAGGTTCAAGAGTGGGAATTAAGTGAGGAGGAAGAATGAGGCTATGGGGTGATGAATAAGCTCTAATGAATAAATGAATTAAATATGAAGCACCTGGTGTGTTTGTCTCTGAACTTCAGAAGAAGCTTAAAGAACCCAGCGACTTGTTAATATGACCATACGGATCACATGATGAGTCACATGATCCTCGGTCTTATCGCATTTGATGAGTCGCGTCATCTGGCTCATCAAATGTGACAGTTGCTGTGTAGTAATAGATCATTTACAGCTGGTTAATGGGTGTGAAGTATGTTTATTTTAATTAATACAGTATATTATTTTTATTAGTAACGTATCCTATAGAACATAAATTATAAAACAAATTTTGTTCTGAGTCCCGTCGTTTCATATTGTTTTCTCCCACATCTCCCATTGCCATGGTTACTGTTGTTTTGCTCCTTGGTTTGAGTTTCCATTCGTTGACCCCCCCTCTCCGTTGTGTTTTTTTTGTCCCTCGCCGTGTTTTCTTCCTCTGTGGTGTTTGTCTCCGTAGACTCAGCTGTGTCTACCTCTTCACATTCTGGAGGGGGGGGGGCTCCCGCAGGTGGCTGGGACCGTGGGCGCCTTGCTGGACCTGGCCCCTCGCCGACACCCGATCTCCACGACAACGACACCCGCCGCCGTGTAGACGCCTGCCGCACACGCTCAATCTGCCTCCTGTGTTTTTAAAGGATCTGACGGAGAAACGGGTTCAACTTTAACTAAATGAGGACACGTTCTGTTCCTTACTCGCCGTGTTCTTTTGTCAGGACCACGACATCATCAGGACCGTTACAACCACAAACAACGACATCATCAGGACGTTACAACCACAAACACGACATCATCAGGACGTTACAACCACAAACAACGACATCATCAGGACGTTACAACCACAAACACGACATCATCAGGACGTTACAACCACAAACACGACATCATCAGGACGTTACAACCACAAACACGACATCATCAGGACGTTACGACCACAAACACGACATCATCAGGACGTTACAACCACAAACACGACATCATCAGGACGTTACAACCACAAACACGACATCATCAGGACGTTACAAACACAAACACGACATCATCAGGACGTTACAACCACAAACACGACATCATCAGGACGTTACGACCACAAACACGACATCATCAGGACCGTTACAACCACAAACACGACATCATCAGGACGTTACAAACACAAACACGACATCATCAGGACGTTACAACCACAAACACGACATCATCAGGACGTTACAACCACAAACACGACATCATCAGGACGTTACGACCACAAACACGACATCATCAGGACCGTTACGACCACAAACACGACATCATCAGGACGTTACAACCACAAACACGACATCATCAGGACGTTACAACCACAAACACGACATCATCAGGACGTTACAAACACAAACACGACATCATCAGGACGTTACAACCACAAACACGACATCATCAGGACGTTACGACCACAAACACGACATCATCAGGACCGTTACGACCACAAACACGACATCATCAGGACGTTACAAACACAAACACGACATCATCAGGACGTTACAACCACAAACACGACATCATCAGGACGTTACGACCACAAACACGACATCATCAGGACGTTACGACCACAAACACGACATCATCAGGACCGTTACGACCACAAACACGACATCATCAGGACGTTACAACCACAAACACGACATCATCAGGACGTTACGACCACAAACACGACATCATCAGGACCGTTACAACCACAAACACGACATCATCAGGACCGTTACAAACACAAACACGACATCATCAGGACGTTACAAACACAAACACGACATCATCAGGACGTTACAAACACGACATCATCAGGACCGTTACAACCACAAACACGACATCATCAGGACGTTACAAACACAAACACGACATCATCAGGACGTTACAAACACGACATCATCAGGACCGTTACAACCACAAACACGACATCATCAGGACGTTACGACCACAAACACGACATCATCAGGACGTTACAAACACGACATCATCAGGACCGTTACAACCACAAACAACGACATCATCAGGACGTTACAAACACAAACACGACATCATCAGGACGTTACAAACACAAACACGACATCATCAGGACGTTACAAACACGACATCATCAGGACCGTTACAACCACAAACACGACATCATCAGGACGTTACAAACACAAACACGACATCATCAGGACGTTACAAACACGACATCATCAGGACCGTTACAACCACAAACACGACATCATCAGGACGTTACGACCACAAACACGACATCATCAGGACGTTACAAACACGACATCATCAGGACCGTTACAACCACAAACAACGACATCATCAGGACCGTAACAACCACAAACACGACATCATCAGGACGTTACAACCACAAACACGACATCATCAGGACGTTACGACCACAAACACGACATCATCAGGACGTTACAACCACAAACACGACATCATCAGGACGTTACAACCACAAACACGACATCATCAGGACGTTACAACCACAAACACGACATCATCAGGACGTTACGACCACAAACACGACATCATCAGGACGTTACG
This sequence comes from Gasterosteus aculeatus, assembly GCF_964276395.1. NCBI lineage: Eukaryota > Metazoa > Chordata > Actinopteri > Perciformes > Gasterosteidae > Gasterosteus > Gasterosteus aculeatus. The sequence continues at coordinate 248,193 of NC_135688.1, read as the reverse complement.
ACCACAAACACGACATCATCAGGACGTTACGACCACAAACACGACATCATCAGGACGTTACAACCACAGACCAAAAACCTTGTATGGAGAAAAGAGAAATGTATGAACAACTATAATCCTAAAAATAGTTTACTGTGATCATAAAATGTAATGACCCAACATTTCATAGCCAATGACGCAGCTAACGTTGGCTAACTTCATGGTTCTCCTGGTTTTGAATGTTAATCTCCTTAATGTGGAGGTTCAGCTTACATTTTATTTATTGATCCTCTAAACTTGCCAAACAATATCAAAGATATTTAGACACTAAACAAATAAATAAAACTTAAAAACCTCACTTTAACTTTATAGGAAAAAAAAGCTAATGTAGCTAAATGCTAATGTTACTTTTCATGAAAACCTTTCAGCATGAAAATGCACGTTTACATGTGGTGCTACTAATTTCTGATATGTATCATTTCTTGAAATAACACTAATTCAGAGATTTAAGATTGAAGCTAAGCCAAACATGGTCTAAAGTTTAATGGCAGCGAACGTGGATTATCACAGGTAACATTAGCAACATTCATTCGGTCAGCTAACAATTAGCTAAAAGTCATTTTAATTATTAATTTAACCTGAAATAGCTGTAACGCTAGACATTGAACCTGAATATTAATGTACTCGGTTTGCATATAAAGGTGATGTAGCTTCATGCTAATGTGGTTACTTTAGGTTTTAGTTGGTAACAAGTGTACCCAGGTTTACACTACTTGCCGATGGAGCGTTTCGGGACAGACGATGTCGTATGTGTACAGACTGTAAAGCCCTCTGAGGCAAATTTGTAGTTTGCGATTTTGGGCTCTACAAAATAAAAGGAATTGAATTGAATTTTCGCGCTATGCTAATGTTAACTAGCATGCGTAGCTGGTTCCCATGTAGCCAGCAGTAGACAGGAGCTAAAGCCAACCTAGCTCAGCGCTAATGTTACCAAATATCCGACAGTGCCAGCTTTGGCTAACTATGGAGCTAAAGATAAAGTAGTTAAGTTCCAACATTAGACTTGAGTTAACGTTTCTCTCATCTGTGGAGTCTGCAGCTGTTTTCTCCATCAGATCCAAACTTTCTCATTCAAAGCTTTGAGTTGTTATTGGACGTCAGCGATCATGTGATGAAGAAAAACAACTTTCTGCCCCTGAAGTCCGACTCGGGGGATGTTTGTTGGCATTGGATGGCGGAGGTCTCTTAGTTCTCACCATTGTTTTTAACTCTCATTGTTTACGCTACACCTCTATAAAATCATTAAACAGGACATTTATTAAACAAGAGACCGAATATACACACATACAAGTCATGCGTGGAGGCAGCTCAAAGGTCTTCATCTTCGCAGCGGGAACATTAGTCGGAAGCTGGTAGTGGACCTCGGCTGTAGACGGTCATCTTAAAAACATCTTGGTTATCAAATGACCCAGAACACAATGGACCTTAGACCTGTCGTCTAAGTAATGCTGAAACATTATGACAGTGTTTTCCAAGAGTTTCACAGTTGTTTGAGGCTCCTTCACCACCTGGTTGACCCAACATCAATAAATGATGTCATCAGTTTTAGAGTTAAGTATTTAGTTTCCAAAACTACATTTACAGATTAAATTGTTTAAAATTTTATATCTTCCAAAGAACAAATTTTCTGTAATTTATTAAATTATTTATTAAGAACATTTCTTACATGCAATTTTGAGAGAAAAGATTTAGTTCTATCGACATTTAAAATAATGGCGATCAGATGGAGACTGAAGGAGCAACCAGGTGATGACGAGCTTCTGTCCGTCCTTCTGTTGCATTCAGGAACATTTTTATTGTTCTGCAGCCACACTACTACAACATTTGTTGAATATTTGTGTACACATATACTCCTAAGTCAGTCAGTCATCTATACTGCTTATCCTCAAGGGGTTGCAGGAGGTGTGTGTTGCAGTGTGTATCTGTATGTGTGTGTGTATGTATGTATGTATATATAATATATACATATATATATAATTAATATATATGTATATATAATATATATATATATGTGTGTGTATATATATATGTATGTATATGTATATATGTGTATCTCTATGTGTATATAGAGAATCTACTTTGTAACTTTTGAAAGTATATTTCTACTTATATTCATTATTAAAGTTCAGATCAGTTCTCGTGTTCATTTATTGTTGCACAAACTCATTCACAGTTTATAACAGCGGCCCCCAATCAGAAACAATGATTCTCTCCCGATTACATGGCTCGTCCCTCTTTTCCCGCATGATGGGACATTCAGAGACGCTGACACAGCAGAGGGACGCGTGAATCCGCCGCATGCTGCACAACTTCATCAAATAAAACGAGAACCCACTTCCCAGTGACGGAGGACGGACACACATTGTTCCCATTGATGAGGTAGATTTAATGGGGGGACACTTCACTTTATTTAAGACGCTGCGAGTCGCTGTGTTGTGCCACATTCATTCCATTTGGGACAAACCTACGTCATGAAGATACTCATTTAGTGTGATTTGCCCGAGGAGGCGGTTCACTGAGGTCGCTTTGTGCCGTTCTGATAAAGGAACCTGACGCCTTGGTTGGTAAATTTAACATAAGTGCACTTTCTTGCATTCTGCTGTCGTGTTGTTTCATCACATCACATCACACGTCAATTATCTGACGCTTTTATCCAAAGCGACTTCCAATAAGTGGATTTCAACCATAAGGACACAAACTCAGAAGAACAAGAAACAAGAAAGTGCAATTTCATCAAATAAGCCGATTCACAACTTGTTATAGATCAGAACCATCAGAACAAAGTGTCGTCCATTGTCGTACTGTCTGCTGTCACGCACCAACCGCCAGTCCCACGTACTGTCTCACATACTGTCCCACGTACTGTCTCACATACTGTCCCACGGACGGTCTCACATACTGTCTCACATACTGTCCCACGTACTGTCTCACATACTGTCCCACGGACGGTCTCACATACTGTCCCACGGACGGTCTCACGTACTGTCTCACATACTGTCCCACGGACGGTCTCACGTACTGTCTCACATACTGTCCCACGGATGGTCTCACGTACTGTCTCACATACTGTCCCACGGACTGTCTCACATTCTGTCTCACATATTGTGGGTGGGTGACTTTAACATTCATGTGGATGTGGACAACGACAGCCTTAGTACTGCATTCCTTTCATTGTTAGATTCAATTGGTTTCTGTCAGTGTGTAAATAAACCAACTCACTGTTTTAACCACACTCTCGACTTGGTTCTTGTGTATGGGATTGAGATTGAACATTTAACAATTTTTCCACAGAACCCTCTCCTGTCGGACCATTGTCTGATAACCTTTGAATTTCTACTATCAGAACCACCTCCTCCTGCCAAAGGTTTCTACAGCCGACGCTTATCGGATACCGCTGTAGCCTTATTTAAAGAAGCCATTCCTTCTGCTCTAAGTTCAGTGCCCTGCCTCAAGATACAAGAAGACTCCTGTGAGAACCTCAGTCCGTCCCAGATCCATCATTTTGTCGATACTGCTACAGGCTCTTTGAGAGTGGCGCTGGACGCTATTGCTCCTCTGGAAAGAAGAATAGCAACAAGGAGGAAGTCTGCTCCGTGGTATAACCCTCAAACACGGAACCTAAAGCAAACTGTGCGGAAGCTTGAACGATTATGGCGTTCCACCAAATCAGAAGGATCTAGGCTAGTTTGGCAAGACAGCCTTAAAACATATAAGAAGGCTCTCCGTAACGCAAGAGCATCTTATTACTCATCATTAATAGAGACAAATAAAAACAACTCCAGGTTTCTCTTCAGCACTGTAGCCCGACTGACAGAGAGTCACAGCTCTGTCGAGCCGTGTATTCCTTTGGACCTCACTAGTAACGACTTCATGAACTTCTTCAATGATAAGATTCTGACTATCAAAGAGAAAATTGATGGTCTCCTGCCTTCAACCAGTGCCGACCTGTCCTCCGATGTAGGAACCTTGGATGCAGCAGTGGGCCCTGATGCCTGTTTGGATGCCTTCTCTTCCATCAACCTTGATCAACTGACTTCTTTATTTTCAAAGTCTAAATCTTCTACTTGTCTCTTGGATCCGATTCCGACCAAACTGCTTAAGGAAGTTTTTCCTTTAGTTAGCACGTCCTTATTAGATATTATGAATCTGTCTTTGTTAACAGGACATGTACCACAGTCCTTCAAGGTAGCTGTAATTAAACCTCTTCTTAAGAAACCTACTCTTGCTCTAGAGGTGTTGGCTAACTACAGACCCATCTCTAATCTTCCCTTCCTCTCTAAGATCCTTGAGAAATCCGTCGCAAATCAATTATGTGACTTTCTACAAAACAATGCTTTGTTCGAGGATTTCCAGTCAGGATTTTGAGTGCATCACAGTACAGAAACAGCACTGGTGAAAATTCCGAATGATCTTCTACTTGCATCGGACCAAGGACTCATCTCTTTTCTTGTCTTGCTGGACCTCAGTGCCGCATTTGATACCATAGACCATTGTATCCTGTTGCAGAGACTAGAACATTTAATTGGTATCAAAGGAACTGCACTCAGCTGGTTTAAATCCTACTTATCAGACCGATCCCAGTTTGTGCTTGTAAACGGTGAATCCTCAAAGACCACCAATGTTGGTCACGGAGTCCCACAAGGTTCTGTACTTGGACCGAGAGACGGACCAGCTAGTTAGACTTCAAGAATGTCTTGGAGACATCAAAACTTGGATGACCGGCAACTTCCTTATGCTAAACTCAGAAAAAACGGAAGTTATCCTGATAGGCCCAGAGCGCCTTCGAAGCCAGCTGTCACGTGATACAGTTTTTATGGATGGAATTGCTCTGGTACCCAGCAGCACCGTCAGGAATCTGGGAGTCCTCTTCGACCAGGATATGACCTTCAACTCGCATATAAAGAAGACTTCAAGGACTGCCTATTTCCATCTACGTAACATATCAAAAATCAGGAACTTCCTGTCTCAAAGTGATGCAGAAAAATTTGTTCATGCGTTTGTCACTTCCAGACTGGACTACTGTAATTCTTTGTTTTCAGGCTGCTCTTATAAATCTCTTAAGCCTCTCCAGTTGATTCAGAATGCTGCAGCACGTGTATTAACAAGAACTAAGAAAAGGGATCATATCACTCCTGTATTAACTTCTCTGCACTGGCTCCCTGTTAAATCAAGAACAGATTTTAAGGTACTTCTCCTCACTTACAAGGCAGCTGCTGGTGAGGCACCGTCGTATCTTCAAGAGCTTGTAACATCTTATTGTCCTACAAGGCAACTGCGCTCCATAGATGCTGGTTACTTGTTGTTCCTATGGTTTTAAAAAGTAGGCTGGGGGCCAGAGCCTTCAGTTATCAAGCTCCTCTTTTGTGGAACCAGGTTCCACTTTCAGTCCGGGGGGCAGATTCGTTCAGCTCTTTTAAAGTAAAACTTAAAACGTTCCTCTTTGATTGTGCCTATAGTTAGGGCTGGCTCAGGTTAGTCCGGACCAGCCCTTAGTTAAGCTGCTATAGGCTTAGAATGCCGGGGGAATTCTTAGGACACACCGAGCTCCTCTCTCACGCTCTCGTTCTACCATAATTCAAGTTTTATTAATGCACATGACTAATTCAGCTTCTTTCGGGGAGTTTTTTTGTGTGCTTTCTCCCCTATCAGGTCTCCGTAGATTGTGGTTCCTTCGGGACCCTGGTCCTGACACCTACCGTGGCCATGCTGACGCCTGCTGCTGCCATCATCATTATTTTAGATATTAATCATATTACTTTACTCATAAACCGACATTACCCTCTCCTAAAATCTCTGTGCTCTCCCTCCCCACAGGCTTCTGTGGATGGTGGTTCTATCTGATGGTGGTTCTATGTGATGGTGGTTCTATGTGATGGTGGTTCTATCTGATGGTGGTTCTATCTGATGGTGGTTGCCTCTGCAGTGGTCCTGCTGTGCGCCTGGCTTACTACTCACAATTACTTGAATCATTTCTGTCATAGGAATTGCATGATTATACATTGTTCATTCTGTACACATGGCATCCATTGTAGTCTGTCCATCCCGGGAGTGGGATCCCTCCTCTGACGTTCTCCCTGAGGTTTCTTCCCTTTTTTCCCTCTTGTAAGGGTTTTTTTCATTTTTTGGGGAGTTGTTCCTGTGCCGATGGAGGGTTTCGGGGCAGAGGATGTTGTATGTGTACAGACTGTAAAACCCTCTGAGGCAAATTTGTAATTTGCGATTTTGGGCTATACAAAATAAAATGACTTGACTTGACATACTGTCCCATGTACTGTCTCACATACTGTCCCACGGACTGTCTCACATACTGTCTCACATACTGTCCCACGGACGGTCTCACGTACTGTCTCACGTACTGTCCCACGGACTGTCTCACATACTGTCTCACATACTGTCCCACGGACGGTCTCACGTACTGTCTCACGTACTGTCCCACGGACTGTCTCACATACTGTCTCACATACTGTCCCACGGACGGTCTCACGCACTGTCTCACGTACTGTCCCACGGACTGTCTCACATTCTGTCTCACATACTGTCCCACGGACGGTCTCACGTACTGTCTCACATTCTGTCTCACATACTGTCCCACGGACGGTCTCACGCACTGTCTCACATACTGTCCCACGGACGGTCTGACGTACTGTCTCACATACTGTCCCACGGACTGTCTCACATACTGTCCCACGGACGGTCTCACATACTGTCCCACGGACGGTCTCACGCACTGTCTCACGTACTGTCCCACGGACTGTCTCACATTCTGTCTCACATACTGTCCCACGGACGGTCTCACATACTGTCTCACATTCTGTCTCACATACTGTCCCACGGACGGTCTCACGCACTGTCTCACATACTGTCCCACGGACGGTCTGACGTACTGTCTCACATACTGTCCCACGGACGGTCTGACGTACTGTCTCACATACTGTCCCACGGACTGTCTCACATACTGTCCCACGGACGGTCTGACGTACTGTCTCACATACTGTCCCACGGACGGTCTGACGTACTGTCTCACATACTGTCCCACGGACGGTCTGACGTACTGTCTCACATACTGTCCCACGGACGGTCTCACGCACTGTCTCACATACTGTCCCACGGACGGTCTGACGTACTGTCTCACATACTGTCCCACGGACTGTCTCACATACTGTCCCACGGACGGTCTCACATACTGTCCCACGGACGGTCTCACGCACTGTCTCACGTACTGTCCCACGGACTGTCTCACATTCTGTCTCACATACTGTCCCACGGACGGTCTCACGCACTGTCTCACATACTGTCCCACGGACGGTCTGACGTACTGTCTCACATACTGTCCCACGGACGGTCTGACGTACTGTCTCACATACTGTCCCACGGACTGTCTCACATTCTGTCTCACATACTGTCCCACGGACGGTCTCACGCACTGTCTCACGTACTGTCCCACGGACAGTCTCACGTACTGTCTCACATACTGTCCCACGGACGGTCTCACGTACTGTCTCACATACTGTCTCACACACTGTCTCACATACTGTCTGTACGGTGTTGCGATGCAGAGAACATCTGGAAAGCAGCTGCATGTCGTGCTCTTGGTAAAGTTCTGTTGGTTTATTTGTCTCTTAATAAACTTCTGGATGTTCCATATTTCACTGCTTCAATTGATCAAATGTCTGCTGATGAACGATGGATCTATAATGATTCTCACACACATGTAATAAACTAGTTCTATGTGGTCGTCTACATACATATGATACATACGCTGATACATAGATCCTATTAATTCGTATCAATCTGATTCTTTGGGCTTGTTTTCATCTACATACTCTGAAAGAGTTGAGATCTTTATTCTCATTGGATGATGATCATCATGAAGCCACATTTAAATAGATATAATGTGATTGATTAGAGTGACGAGGCCCTTAAATGAGCCGTTACATTTTACCATCACGCGTAACGTTAACGTGTGTGATACTTTGTGGGGCTTGTAGCCTCCAGGGGGCGCTGTCGGTCTTTAACATCATCATAGAATTCATTTCATTTTGTATCGCACAATATTGCAAATCTGCCTCATGTGTCTTTACAGTGTGAACACATGTGAAGTCATCTGTGCAGAAACCTTCACATCGACAGGAAAAACTCCCCAAACAATGAAAAAGTGTTTGATGGGGAGAATAAAGGGAAGAAACCTTTAGAGACACAGGACGGTCCTCCAGGGACGGACAGACTGCGATGGACGTACAGAATGAACAACGTAAAATATGTATAATACATTAAATTCATCCAATGTGTATGGAGGGACATATTTTGGTCATAAATGTTCCTGATTCCTGAAGTTATTTAAGCACAATTACCACACGTTGTATAATAGTAAATAAGGTAGGCAGGTAGAATAGTAAAAATTCACGAAAATAATAAAGAATATATATTTGAAATACAACGTTTGGTGTAACAGTTTCAACATGTTTTCTTTCTGATCAAATAAAACGGAATAAATTGAACTATGAATAACATTTCGTTCAGGCAGATGAGCGGCCGCCTCTGTTTACCATAATATCCCAGCATGCATCGCTCTCTTCCTTTTCCGCCATCTTCTTCCCCTCTGGACGGTAAGATGCCAACATGTCCGATTTAAACTTAAAATAAAACACTTAATATGACTCGTGTATGACCGAAAAGCAGCACCAGTGACCGGGCAGGTTGTCCTTCGCTCCCCGGGAGCTTTACGTTGCTGCTTCACTTCGTGATGGCGTAGATTTAGTTTGGATGGTGCTAACGGAGGCTGACAGGGTGAAGCACTGCCGGCAAAGCTGCTGCAAAACGCGAATAGGAATCTCCGGTTCTCTCGGTGTCTTATGACTTTGTTTTGCCGGTAGAAGCGTGCTGTGTAACGTAGACATGATGGCATGTGTGCAGACAGACAGACAGACAGACATTGAGTGTAACAGATGAACTGGTCTCATGTTCATTTAAGATTCAGTGTTAAAACAAGCTGGGTGATCAACAAGCTCCATGTTAGCTTACTGCTAGCTAACGTACCTGTAACTCCATCACCTGCAATGCTGCTGAAGCCTTGTAGTTTATAGACGTACGTATGAAATGTAGCTGCCTTCATTCATTCATTATCCAGATTATTCACGACACCTGCGTGTGTATGATGCGGCGTGTGTGGAGTAGTTTACTGTGTTCAAACACTATAAATACTACGGCTGCGTGTCGTAGGTGAAAAGTTGTAATAAATGAAGACTGTTCATAATGTTGTTAAACAGCTTTATTGTTTGTTTTAGGTGACTCACCTGGAGAAGACTAACGATGCCTGGAAGGTAAGCAGACACACCTACACGCCCGCTACCTGCCCAGGTGACCAGACTCTCCAGGAGCCAGTGAGATGTTTGGCTCAGTGAGGAGCAAAGGGTTGATTGTTGCACAGCAAGGTCGGACCTTCGTCCTGAAGGTTGCCATCTTCTCCCGGCATGGTACAGAAGTACCAGTGTTTTGAAACACTGGGTGAGTTTAGGTTAAAGACCAGGTGGTGCATTGTGGGGGCGCCGGGTTGGACCTTCTGAGTGAGAAGGCTACGTGTTGTGATGCTGTGCATCTACTGGGACGTGAGATTGTAATGTTGGCAGTGAGGGGAAGATGAGTCGCACAGAGGCTCCTAGCGGTCGGGGTCAGTCGGTCGGGGTGGGGTCAGTCAGTCAGTCAGTCGGTCGGTTAGTCGGTCGGGGTGGGGTCAGTCGGTCGGTCGGGGTGGGGTCAGTCAGTCGGTCGGTTAGTCGAGGTGGGGTCAGGACGGAGTTGTCAAAGATGGCGGTCGTGTCTGTGGGAGTCTTTCCCTGGAAGAAGTTCAGTCTTGTGACTGTTGATCTTCAGGTGCTTCTACTGAGCGATGTCAGTCAGAAAACATTGCCTGTACAGCGGTTTCACAGCCGCTGTTCGTCCGGGGATCTTGTTCAGATTAGTTTACAATTTCAGAGGGGGGGGGGGGGGGGGTGGTAGTCTGGCAGACTGTTCGCCCGCCTGTTAGAATTGGGGAAACACTGCTGTTGACTCTACTGGATCAGTAGGTTCTCTTGGCCTGTCAGACTTGATTGTTAACCCTTTGTTTGACTCGTCAGACTGTGGAGTAAGGCCATCTTCACTGGCTACAAGCGCGGCTTGAGGAACCAGCGTGAGCACACGGCGCTCCTGAAGGTGGAGGGCTGCTACACAAGAGACGAGGTGGACTTTTACCTCGGCAAGCGCTGCGCCTACGTCTACAAAGCCAAGAAGTGAGTCCCTCCCTCCGGCTGCCACGTGCTGCTCTCTAAAACAAACTGTGGGTTCACGATGTCCCGTGTTGTGCAGGAACACAGTGACGCCGGGCGGCAAACCCAACAAGACCCGTGTGATCTGGGGGAAGGTGACCCGGGCCCACGGCAGCAGCGGGATGGTCCGAGCCAAGTTCAGCAGCAACCTGCCGGCCAAAGCCATCGGACACCGAATCAGAGTGGTGAGTTGCATTGTTGTGATGTGACGGGCGGTAGAGACACACACACACACACGTATGTGACTAAAGAGTTGGTGTTCTAAAGGAACCCTTTGCAGCTCAGATCAAATGTTACTGTTGAACAGTGCTTCATTGTGACCGCGTGACTTCCTGTCTGCTTTCCAGATGCTGTATCCTTCCCGAGTGTAAAGAGGAAACATCTGCAGCATCCGATCTTGTTTGTACAGAAACAATAAAACTGATATCAGGTCCAAAGCCGCTTCTCCGCCTCTTCAATTTAGTCTCATGTTCATAAGATCAATGACAAGCCCCAAAGTCCGATAACAGGCCTGTAACATGTGGTGCACCAGGGTTCGGGTGGAGGACAGACCGGTGAGCAGGTCAGCGTCCAGCCAAGAGGAGGTGGGCTCTAAATCCAGTACGCATCGCACGGTTTCCTCACTGTGAGAAACTATTTTCAAACTAGTGAGTTGAGAAATCATTTTGTAACCAGTGTAAAACTGAGAAACGTTTTAAGCCAGAGAGAAACCGGTGTTGAACCATCCTGAATTGAGAGAAAAGACACCAGCCTTTGTAGGTTGGGTAGAACCAGAAGACTGAGGCCTCATTTACAAAAGCGTGCGTAGGATTTGCGCCAGAAGTGTCGTACGGATGAAACGTAGGACGTGTGTACGCACTGAAATATTCAGACTTATAAAGGCAAGTTTATTTGTATAGTGCTTTTCATACACAAGGCAGACTCAAAGTGCTTCACATAACAAGTGAAATAAAATGCAGGAATTAAAAGACAATTAAAAACAGTGGCGGCAGTGATTGGGGATCGGGGACAGGGTCTGGGCCAACATCGGCGTCGGGGTGGAGGCGCGTTTGGAAGCTGAGCCACATCATGTAGCACAGCACACGCAGGATGTTTCACAGCTTCTCAGGAGTAAACAACAACCTCCTCCAGTGCAGTCGAGGCGGCGCCATCTGCCCTTAAACAGGCCGATGGTGCTGCACTACAGCGCCAATCCTTCCATGTGCCACGTCTCCTAAGAGCGTGAGATCAGCCATCAGCGTCATTACGCATTGTGACGGCATCATGGCGTTTTATTACCGTCCATCTGATTGCATCTGACAAGCAACAGCTGTGTTTAGAGGATGAATTTAATAACATGCCGATATTATTGCAGAACATTTCACTTTTTTTTGAAAATGTGTTAATTAGTATTTCTGTTTGTTTTACGCTGCAGATCAGACGGGTGTTCGTGTTATTTATGAGAGGCAGTATTGGCATTTCTTTTACAACAGTCTAGTTTTACACTTTCACACGTTTGCGTGTTTCTTGCGTTTGCCGACGGTTCTCATTTCACCCGTTTTGTGCGTACTCACGGGTCCGAGCTTGCGTGAAGGACGGCACATTTTTCCCGTCAAGTTTGCTTTTTATAAATACCAATTATTGCGTAGAGAGCGGCGTACGCAACGTTTATAAATGAGGCCCTGGTCCTCTGGAGAACGCAGTCAACCAAATGAGACCCGGCTGCTGTCATGTGACTAATGTGTGGTTCTAATGGTCAGATTTACTATGATTTAACAGAATAATAAATAGTGTTTATTAGATAACTAGGATTACGATGCATAGTGTTCTGTGTGATCATTGAGTTCTATCGATCAGACTGAATGCACTGCTGAGCAGAGGCTGGTGACCTTTGACCTCCAGTGATTGGCTCCACAGCGCCTCCTCCGGCCTGAGGAAACTTTTTTTCCTTCCGTAGTGACTTCCTGTTTAGTCCGGAGGCTCCTCTGTCTTGTGTTGTCTTGTTGTCTTCGTGTGGTCCGTGTACTCTTCCTCGGCCCGACGTCCTTCACCGGCCGGTCCCGCTCTCAGGGCCCGGGACACAGCCCGGGCAGCCGGGCTGAGCTCAGAGGAGGAACCGGTGTCTTGTCTTTGATGCTAATGCTAATTAGCCTGCTGCGCTAACAAGGTTAGTTCAACTAGCTGCGTTAGTTTACAGCCGAATATTCAAGTGCCTTAAATATTTAAGTGACTTTGTTGAAGTCATTTGAAGCTAAATGTGTGGACGCGCAGAGGTTTAAGTGTAGCTTAATGTTAAAGAAGCCTTTAAGTCCAGCGTCCTTACGGGGCTTCAAGCAGCTGCTCGGCTCCCTTAAATCTGCAGCTTTTTGAATGAAGTCTGGTTCACATTGAGGACTCATCCGGTCTCAAAACGAGGTAAAGATATACTTTTAAAAAACATACTTAATTGTGACTTCATACATCCAAGTGTTGGAACCTGATCCATAGGTGAACCGGGTTATGAAGGTGTTGACTGGTCTACGGGGTCTACAGTTGATTTAGACTCTAATGAGGTTCTGAATGCAGTCTAGTCTTCACAAAGCATTTCAGTCCGCTTTAAAATGGGTCCTCAGGCCACATCAGACCGGTCCACTACAGCGTGAACGCTGGTTATCACAGAGCCGTATTTGGTTCACTGGGGTCCAGAAGCAGGTGGACCCGGGTCAAAACCGCCAAAGGAGCTTTTTCATGTAGTCTGAGAGAAATTCCCCCGTCGGGTTTAAATGTTCTCTGATTCTGTTTCAATGGGATTAGTATAAAGTTCTGGTTTGCAACCGGAATCTTAATGTGGTCTCTAGTTTGTTGGCTCTGTGCTGTTGTGGCCTAATGGGTTCTGACTGTGGTCTGGCCTTGGTTCCATAACGGTCTGCTGTAGTTTAGAACTGGTTTTAGATTCAGCCCGACCCAGACTGGATGCGGTCAGTCCAGGTCTAAGCGGGGGTTGTAGTCCCGGGCTCGGCCCGTGATGGCGGAGCTCCACCAGACGCCCACCTCGCTGTGCTGCTGCCGTAAGCCCCTTTTGGCCTCCGGGCCCCGGTGCGATGGGGACTCCCGGCCCTTGGCGGCTCCGGGACCCGGGACCCCACGGGGCCCCCTGGTGGATGTGGCCTCGGCCTCTAACTTCCGCTCCTTCCGGCTGCGACACCTCCACCTCGATCTGCGGCTCAACTTTGCCGTCAAGGAGATGAGCGGATGGCTGGTTCTGGACCTGGTCCCGGCCCAGAAGGGGGTCACCAGCCTGGTCCTGGACTCCCACCCCTCCCTCCTCATCCACTCCATAGACTGCAAGGACCCCGGAGCCGGACAAGAGGAGCCGATCTCCCTCACCTACCGGGTGGACCCCTTCACGGACTACGGCTCCTCTCTGAACATCAGCCTCCCCCCCGCCGCTGTGAAGCCAGGCCGGCTGATCCAGATCACGGTCCGCTACACCACCACGGACGGCCCAGCGGTGAGGAGAGCCCCCATCCCAGATCCCACTCCTGTTGGTGACGTGTGTGTGTGTGTGTGTGTGTGTGTGTGTGTCCTTGTTCCTCCTCACTGAGAGCAAAACACTCGACTAGATCTCCACTCTCTGCTGTCCTGCTCCTAAATGGTGGAAGGAGGTCTCTGAAGACATCAGGACCACAGAGAGCCTTCACATCTCCAGACTAAAGACACACCTCTTTAGACTCTACCTCCACTAACACACTAACTAACTGCAGCACTTACATTGGACTTATAATGGTTCTTATCTACAGCAAGTTGTACATCGGCTTATTTGAGTTTCTTCTTCTCCTGAGTTTGTGTCCTTCTGGTTAAATGTTCTTATTGTAAGTCGCTTTAGATAAAAGCGTCAGATAAATGACATGTGATGTAATGTGTGCGTGTGTGCGTGTGTGCGTGTGTGTGTGTGTGTGTGTGTGTGTGTCTGTGCGCGTGCGTGCTCAGATCTGGTGGCTGGACTCTGAGCTGACCTGTGGTCAGTCCCGTCCTCTGGTCTTCACTCAGGGCCACTCGGTGTGCAACCGCTCCTTCTTCCCCTGCTTCGACACGCCGGCTGTGAAGAGCACGTACACGGCCACCGTGAGGGTGAGTACTGGTACTACGTGCATGTACTACTGTATTATATATACTAGAGATAAGATTTCCGTACGGCAAGGATTGCTCACATACCGTTCATACCGGTGTCATAACACCCGACGTTGCTCTTTGGCAGGCGGGAGAATTTATTTTTACACGTCATGGAGGAACATGTGATGTTTGCTTCATGAAAACACAGAAAAGAGCGATCGAGTGGGAAGAACGCGAGACCAGAGTAGCGTCAGTCCCTTAAAATACGGATCGTCCCGTATTTGAGAATAAAATAGCGCGTCCTGTTGTGAATCAATACGGGTTTGTTCCCGTATTCTGTCCTGTGGCCCCTGCTTGGGAAACACTCGCTGCCGTTGTTTGATTTGATTGGTTTGTTTCAGGTTCGCGGCCGATCACAGTCTCTTTGCAGAGTGTCGATTTGAAAGAAGATCTAAAGCAAAAGTACGGACGAGAATGGGAGGAATCACCAGGGGATCGCAGAGTGGCGCCACACCCGTCCCGTAACGCCGTTGACTCAGAGTTTGTTAAACCTCTTGAAACGGACGCCTGGTCTCCTCTGCAGGTTCCAGAAGGAGTGACTGTTCTGATGAGTGCGTCTTTGAGCTCCTATTCTACGCCGGACCGGGTCTTCCAGTTCTCCATGGAGTTCCCTGTCCCCTCATACCTGGTGGCCCTGGTGGCCGGGGAGCTGCAGCACGTGGACGTTGGCCCGCGGTCAGTCACTCCGGTCTCTACTCTGGTCTCTACTCTGGTCTCTACTCCGGTCTCTACTCCGGTCTCTACTCTGGTCTCTACTCCGGTCTCTACTCTGGTCTCTACTCTGGTCTCTACTCCGGTCTCTACTCCGGTCTCTACTCTGGTCTCTACTCCGGTCTCTACTCCGGTCTCTACTCTGGTCTCTACTCTGGTCTCTACTCTGGTCTCTACTCTGGTCTCTACTCTGGTCTCTACTCCGGTCTCTACTCCGGTCTCTACTCCGGTCTCTACTCCGGTCTCTACTCTGGTCTCTACTCTGGTCTCTACTCTGGTCTCTACTCTGGTCTCTACTCTGGTCTCTACTCCGGTCTCTACTCTGGTCTCTACTCCGGTCTCTACTCTGGTCTCTACTCTGGTCTCTACTCTGGTCTCTACTCTGGTCTCTACTCTACTACTACCTCTGTTCCAGGAGCCGTGTGTGGGCGGAGCCTTGTCTGCTCTCGTGTGCGGTGAAGAAGCTGGGGGGCAGCGTGGAGCGCTGGCTGGGTGTAGCAGAGGAGCTGTTTGGACCCTACCTTTGGGGCAGGTGAGTTACGGGTCCCTGTAAGTTAGGAAGGTTAAAGACGCCAGTAATCCTCAATGATGACCCTCAGGTGTGACATCGTGTTCCTGCCCCCCTCCTTCCCCATCGTTGCCATGGAGAACCCCTGCCTCACCTTCATTATAGCCTCCATCTTGGAAAGCAGCGAGTTCCTGCTGATCGACGTTGTGCATGAGATTGCTCACGGCTGGTTCGGCAACGCCGTCACCAACGCCACGTGGGAGGAGATGTGGCTGAGTGAGGGCCTGGCCACCTACGCCCAAAGACGCATCACCACCGAGGCCTATGGTAAGAGTACTACCAGTACTACTCTTAGTACTACCTACGCCCAAAGACGCATCACCACCGAGGCCTATGGTAAGAGTACTACCAGTACTACTCTTAGTACTACCTACACCCAGAGACGCATCACCACCGAGGCCTATGGTAAGAGTACTACCAGTACTACTCTTAGTACTACCTACACCCAGAGACGCATCACCACCGAGGCCTATGGTAAGAGTACTACCAGTACTACTCTTAGTACTACCTACACCCAGAGACGCATTACCACCGAGGCCTATGGTAAGAGTACTACCAGTACTACTATTAGTACTACCTACACCCAGAGACGCATTACCACCGAGGCCTATGGTAAGAGTACTACCAGTACTACTATTAGTACTACCTATGCCCAGAGACCCATAACGACGAGGCCTATGGGAAGAGTACAAGTACTAGTAGTAGAACTACTAAGATTACTTCTACTACTACGACTCATAGTACTACATCAATAGTACTGTTTGAGATGTAATGCCCCCCCTCCCTCAGGTGAGGCGTTCACCTGTCTGGAGACTGCCGTACGATTGGACGCTCTACACAGACAGCTCCGTCTCCTTGGAGACAACAACCCTGTTAGTAAGCTGCAGGTCAAGTTTGAGCCAGGTAACACACACACATACATACAGACACATACACACACACACACACACACACGTGTGTCCTCCCTCTGACCTGTAACCTGTCTCTGTCTCTGTGACCTGTCTCTGTCTCTAGGAGTGAACCCCAGCTCTCTGATGAATCTCTTTACATATGAGAAAGGATTCTGTTTTGTTTCTTATCTTTCTGAGCTGAGTGGAGACGTGAGACGCTTCGACTGCTTCCTCAGGGTCAGTGCACCTCGCTACGCGCCGCTACGCGCCGCTACACGCCCCTACACACCGCTACACATCAGTGCACCTCGCTACGCGCCGCTACGCGCCGCTACGCGCCGCTACACGCCGCTACGCGCCGCTACGCGCCGCTACACGCCGCTACACACCGCTACACATCAGTGCACCTCGCTACGCGCCGCTACACACCAGTGCACCTTGCTACACGCCGCTACACAACGCTACACACCAGTGCACCTCGCTACGCGCCGCTACACACCAGTGCACCTTGCTACACGCCGCTACACACCAGTGCACCTCGCTACACGCCGCTACACACCAGTGCACCTCGCTACGCGCCGCTACACGCCGCTACACGCCGCTACACACCAGTGCACCTCGCTACACGCCGCTACACAACGCTACACAACGCTACACACCAGTGCACCTCGCTACACACCAGTGCACCTCGCTACACACCAGTGCACCTCGCTACACGCCGCTACACACCAGTGCACCTCGCTACACGCCGCTACACACCAGTGCACCTCGCTACACGCCGCTACACACCAGTGCACCTCGCTACGCGCCGCTACACGCCGCTACACGCCGCTACACACCAGTGCACCTCGCTACACGCCGCTACACAACGCTACACAACGCTACACACCAGTGCACCTCGCTACACACCAGTGCACCTCGCTACACACCAGTGCACCTCGCTACACGCCGCTACACACCAGTGCACCTCGCTACACGCCGCTACACACCAGTGCACCTCGCTACCGCTACACACCGCTACACACCAGTGCACCTCGCTACGCGCCGCTACACCCCGTTACACAACGCTACACACCAGTGCACCTCGCTACACACCGCTACACACCAGTGCACCTCGCTACGCGCCGCTACACACCGCTACACACCAGTGCACCCCGCTACGCGCCGCTACACACCGCTACACATAGCTACACACCAGTGCACCTCGCTACGTGCCGCTACACACCGCTAGCAGTGCACCTCCCTACACGCCGCTATACACCAGTGCACCTCGCTACACGCCACTACACGCCGCTACACGCCGCTACACAGCAGTGCACCTCGCTACACGCCGCTACACACCAGTGCACCTCGCTACACGCCACTACACGCCGCTACACCCCGCTACACGCCGCTATACACCAGTGCACCTCGCTACACGCCACTACACGCCGCTACACACCGCTACACGCCGCTACACAGCAGTGCACCTCGCTACACGCCGCTACACACCGCTACACACCGCTACACAGCAGTGCACACTTACATACACGTATGTAAATATCCAAAATATAACATGTATAGTATTTCTCAGTGTATTTTCTTAGATTTGTGTGTGAGTGTATATATAAAGTGTATTATATATACTTATATTTTGAAATTCATTGATTTGCGATCAAAAGTTTGTTTTTCTACTAAAGACTAAATTCTATAAATGAATCACTTTAGAAAGTGTGTATTTTAGACACTGTTGTTTAATTGTATTGTAAACTGTAAACACAAACTCCCATGTGATCGTCTTTGAGGTGGAACATGTGGAACTACGACTCTTCCTGTCGTCCTCGTTCTTTGTTCTCATCTCTCCATCATTTGACGCATTTGAAGTCCCAACGATGTCCCACATTTAGCAGGTCCTCTGCAGGTAGATGTTGACATGGAAGTAGCTTAGCAGCTAGCTTAGCCTAACGTGGTCCCCTTTCTGTTTGACACGTGGAGGAATTCCTCTGCTCAGTTCTTCTGTCCATCTTCAGCTACTGTCTCGCTCTCTGCATCTAACTGACCGCAGCACGCGGCGGCTTCAGGGGTCAGGGGTCAACGCACGCCGAAAGTAAACAAAGCTGCGTTCAAATACTTTATTGCGTTAATCCCTGCCACAATAATCCCATTGACTTTGACAGCCCTAATATGTGTGAATATCCGTGTTTGCATTTAAATGTGTCGTGTTTGCGTGTTTCAGGACTACATCTCAGAGTTTAAGTTTCAGAGCGTCGTGGCTCAGGACCTCATCGATTACTTCCTGCAGTACTTCCCTCAGCTGATGGACGTCTCCCACAGAGAAGGTGAGGGTCTGGGGGGGGGGGGGGTTACTGTGTGTTACTGAAGTACGATCATGTGGTTTTGCAGGATGTTTCCTTGATGATGTCAGTAAACTCCCAGCTGTGACATCACTTGCTGTGTGTGTCTCAGGTCTGGAGTTCGAGCGCTGGCTCAACGGGTCAGGACCCCCCCTGTTTGAGCCAGACTTGTCCGCGGCGGGGGCTCTGACCCAGCCCGTCCAGGACCTGTGTGACCTGTGGAGGGGCTGCCAGTCCCCCGACCCACAAGCCCTGGTGTCCTTTGACCTCTCAGCCTGGAGCACCTTTCAGATCGTCCTGTTCCTTGACCGCATGCTGGACCAGACGCCGCTGCCACGAGGTACAAGAACCAAGACATTCAAACTACAGAGGGCTAATAACGTGCTACCTAGTCCAGGGGTTAGTGGGTGGAGGTGCTACCTAGTCCAGGGTTAGTGGGTGGAGGTGCTACCTAGTCCAGGGTTAGTGGGTGGAGGTGCTACCTAGTCCAGGTGTAGCTAGTGCAGGTGCTACCTAGTCCAGGGTTAGTGGGTGGAGGTGCTACCTAGTCCAGGGTTAGTGGGTGGAGGTGCTACCTAGTCCAGGGGTAGTGGGTGGAGGTGCTACCTAGTCCAGGGTTAGTGGGTGGAGGTGCTACCTAGTCCAGGGGTAGCGGGTGGAGGTGCTACCTAGTCCAGGGGTAGCGGGTGGAGGTGCTACCTAGTCCAGGGGTAGCGGGTGGAGGTGCTACCTAGTCCAGGGGTAGCGGGTGGAGGTGCTACCAAGCAGGGCTCCAACATTCTCTGTTCCAAAACTCAGACCGGACACTGAAGACAAATCCTTAAACGGGGATGAAATGAGGAAGAAATCCCTGAGAAGGATTAGACCGAACGTTCCATTACGGACGCCATGTGTACGTCATCAAATGACTATATACAGTGTTGTAGCGTCGGGGTGTCGGGGTCACTCAGCACAC
Source organism: Gasterosteus aculeatus (assembly GCF_964276395.1). Classification (NCBI taxonomy): domain Eukaryota; kingdom Metazoa; phylum Chordata; class Actinopteri; order Perciformes; family Gasterosteidae; genus Gasterosteus; species Gasterosteus aculeatus. The sequence goes on along the minus strand of NC_135688.1, from coordinate 228,262 downwards.
GCAGGCGGATGGACGTTCTGGTAGGAATCCTTTATTTGTTTCTCCAGCAGCAGGTCATTTATCGGTACGCTCAGACAGCACAAACCCGACTGACCCCACCTCAAACGCAGAGTTGACAACATGTTATAAAAATAAGATATTAAAAAAACCAATGGTTTATAATAGCGCTCTCTACCCGTCTCTCTCTCAGATGTGATGACCCGTCTGTCTGCATGTTACGCGTCTGTCTTTGATGGACTGAATGCTGAGGTTCAGATCCGCTGGCTTCAGATGGTTGTGAGGAACTCCTTCCACCCCGAGCTGCCTCGAGTCCGAGCCTTCCTCCACAAGCACGTGAGTCCCCAGGAGTACTTGTACCTCTGCATATGCTACTACCTATGTGCTCAGTCCCCAGGAGTACTTGTACCTCTGCATATGCTACTACCTATGTGCTCAGTCCCCAGCAGTACTTGTACCTCTGCATATGCTACTACCTATGTGCTCAGTCCCCAGCAGTACTTGTACCTCTGCATATGCTACTACCTATGTGCTCAGTACACAGTAGTACTTGTACCTCTGCATATGCTACTACCTATGTGCTCAGTACACAGTAGTACTTGTACCTCTGCATATGCTACTACCTATGTGCTCAGTCCCCAGGAGTACTTGTACCTCTGCATATGCTACTACCTATGTGCTCAGTCCCCAGGAGTACTTGTACCTCTGCATATGCTACTACCTATGTGCTCAGTCCCCAGGAGTACTTGTACCTCTGCATATGCTACTACCTATGTGCTCAGTACACAGTAGTACTTGTACCTCTGCATATGCTACTACCTATGTGCTCAGTACACAGCAGTACTTGTGTAGATGCTACTAGGTCAGAGCTTAGCTAATGTTGAATGGCCGTCATCCGTCGTGGTTAACCGCTTTCTCTCCCCAGACGTCCAGGATGTACACCGTGCCGCTGTATGACGACCTGGTTGCCGGGGTGATGAAGTGTGTTGCCGTGGAGGTTTTCAACCAGACTCAGCGGCGCCTACATCCGAACCTCAGACGCACGTTACAGCAGATCCTCTTCCAGACCAGCAGCGCCTCGACCAATCAGAACGTCCCCATTCTGTCCGCCGTGCCCCCCTCCGCCTCTTCCTCCCCCTTCTCGCAGCAAGTTGCCACGGCAGCCTCTGCTGGGACGACCGCCGCCATTGCTCTGCGAGACGTCAACGTCTCCGCTTGAAGTTCAACGGCGCTGAGACTGGTCATGTGACTGATCAGGTTTTAATGGACACCAGCTACAGCTCAAGTCAGACACATCATCATGGACGAATCCTCTGACTGGACGGCTCGTTCTGATTGGATGTCTGTTTTTGAGAGAGATGTCATCTTCATCACTGTGAAGAACACTTTATTTATTGATGTATTACTTAATGATCTCAGATATTTGAACAATTCTGCTTTATTGACCTTTTTAACTGTTTGTTGGACAAAGTGTCAGAAGGGACTAGAACATCAGCGAAGAAGTAAACTGCTCAGATCAGTTCCCCCCCGAGGTCCATCTTCAACTTCTACCTCCTGGTGCTGACTGAAGCCTGCAGACCTCGACTCCACAGCAACCCACCGATTCTAGAAAGACTTCCACCAGAGTGGCCTTAACGCTGCATTCACTGCCACCGGGAACTCTCACCTCCAGCAGCAATAAGTTATCTACGCTTTGATCAGGAACCGCTCAATAAACAAATCAACGTTGTATTTATATATTTTCCGCACAAATTATTTGAAGCTGTAATGTCTGACAGTTTGTAGCTGTCAGTGAATGCCTGTTGTCATGAATGTTGGACTACAAATAAACCATTTGAACTACAAACTGTCATTTATCTGCAGAACATTAACTGATTCCAGAACGATTTAAGGAGGTTTCGTAACTTTTATTTTGAAGGGACTATAAAACTCTTTGCTTTCATTTACAAACTGTTTGCATCATCATTTTTATTATTTATTTTTAAACATTTTTAACTTTCTAACTTTTAGCTTTCATTCCTTTATTTTTAAACTAAGCCATAGCATTATATTTTATTGTATTCCTCGTGCACTGTTGTCTTGTTGTCCATTGTCGTTCTAAAGTTCCGTGTATGTTTGACGTATTATGGCAATAAATGTTCCTGATTCCTGGTAGTGTCTAAAGGCGGGGAAATCAATCAATACAGCCAATAAAAACCACAGCAGCGAACACATCGCCTACACCTCTAAACTAAATGTAATGACATGTAAATGTAATATTCGTTCATAATCACTAAACTGTGCGTGTCGAACGACGCGCGGAGGATGAAATGAGGCCGCTCCGCATGTGACGGAACCACGTTCTATTTTTATTTTGAAGAGCTCAACCGGAAGCCTCCACTTACTACTTTTATCTTGACGTCACCGTGTCTTTCAGAGGAGACAGAGCATCAGAGACCTGCAGCATCTGGACCGACACATCTGGACCGGAACAGCCGGACCGACAGACAGACGGACAGACAGGTGCCCGTCTCCCCCTCAGCATCCCCCTCGACCGTTGCTCCGTGCTGTGCCGGGACCGAGGGGGGCGGCATGGCGGAGGAGACGCGAGTCATCTACCACCTGGAGGACCAGGAGACCCCCTACCTGATCCGGATCAACGTACCCGCGCAACGCGTCACCCTGGCGGACTTCAAACACGTCCTCAACAAACCAAACGTCAAATTCTTCTTCAAGTCCGTCGACGACGAGATTGGGTTAGTCACGTGATCAATATTGATGACAACGGGGCGTGACGTCATTGGTGTTGTTTTTGTTATTAATCGACTAGACGCTAATAGTTTATGGCTAATAATGAAAAATAGTATAAAAAGATAACATGAGTAAGTATCTTAATTCAATTCATTTTATTTTGTATATTCCAAAATCCCAAATTATAAATTAAAGACCCCTTAATCAGGAATCAGGAAACATTTATTACCAAAATATGTCAAACATACAATGATGGTTGGTGCGTGACAGAAGACAGTGTAACAATAGACAACAAGACAGCAGTGCACAAGTGATAAAATAAAGTAGAATGAAATGCTAATGCGATGGGTTAGTATAAAACAAGGGAATAAAGTAAAAGTTAAGAATTTAAAATATTAAAAAAGTTAAAAAATATTAAGCATAAAGTGCACTAGTGAACAAGTAACAAAGTGACGAGTGACGACAAAGTGATGAATTGCAGTTAAAGTGGCATGTGCAGTGTGAGGGGGAGTGACCGGTGGAGTGTTATAGTCAGGCAGTGGGGGACCGGCTCTGTTCATGAGCCCGACTGCCGACGGGAAGAAACTGTTGGTGTGGCGGGAGGTCGTAGTCCTGATGGACCTCAGCCTCCTGCCAGATGGAAGGGGCACAAACAGGTTTTGTCCGGGGTGAGAGGGGTCGGCTACCATCTTTTTAGCTGCTTCAGAGACCTGGAAGCGAACAAGTCCTGCAGGGACGGCAGATTGCAGCCGATCAGCCTCTCTGCAGAGCGGAGGACACGCTGCAGCCTGCCCTTGTCCTTGGCTGTGGCTGCAGCGTACCAGACGGTGATGGAGGAGCAGAGGATGGACTCCATGATGGCCGAGTAGAAGTGCACCATCATCGTCTTTGGCAGGTTGAATTTCTTCAGCTGCCTCAGGAAGAACAACCTCTGCTGAGCTTCTTGGTGATGGAGCTGATGTTCAGCTCCCACTTGAGGTCCTGGGTGATGATGGAGCCCAGGAAACGGAAGGAATCCACAATAGTGACGGGGGAGTCACACAGGGTGACGGGGGAGGTTGGGGCTCTGTTCCTCCGGAAATCCACAACCATCTCCACTGTCTTTAGAGCGTTGAGCTCCAGGTTTTTCTGACTGCACCACGACACCAGATGGTCAGACTCCACCTGTAGGCGGACTCGTCCCCACCAGAGATCAGTCCAATGAGGGTGGTGTCATCCGCAAACTTCAGGAGCTTGACGGACTGGTGGCTGGAGGTGCAGCTGTTGGTGTACAGGGAGAAGAGCAGAGGGGAAAGAACGCAGCCTTGGGGGGAACCGGTGCTGATGGTCCAAGAGGCTGAGACATGTTTCCCCAGCTTCACGTGCTGCTTCCTGTCAGACAGGAAGTCTGTGATCCACTTGCAGGTGGAGTCGGGCGGTGCAGCTGGGAGAGTTTGTCCTGCAGCAGAGACGGGATGATAGTGTTAAAAGCAGAGCTGAAGTCCACAAACAGGATCCTGGCGTAGGTTCCTGGGGAGTCCAGATGCTGGAGGATGTAGTGGAGGGCCATGTTGACAGCGTCGTCCACAGACCTGTTGGCTAAGGGGGAGAAAGAGGGAAGAAACCTCAGTGAGAGTCAGAGGATCCGTCTCCTGATGGACCGACTACAATGACGTCATGTGGACAGAATGAACAATGTAGAAGATGAACAACACATTCTATTCAGACAGAAATGATTCAAATATGTAGAGTAGTAAGCAGGTGCACTGCAGGACCACCACCATCACGTAGAACCACCATCAAATAGAACCTCCATCAGATAGAACCTCCATTACATAGAACCACCATCAGATAGAACCACCATCAGATAGAACCTCCATCACATAGAACCACCATCAGATAGAACCACCATCACATAGAACCACCATCACATAGAACCACCATCAGATAGAACCACCATCACATAGAACCTCCATCAGACAGAACCACCATCACATAGAACCACCATCAGATAGAACCACCATCACATAGAACCTCCATCAGACAGAACCACCATCACATAGAACCACCATCAGATAGATCTACCATCACATAGAAGCACCATCACATAGAAGCACCATCAGATAGAAATATAATCACCATCACATAGAACCACCATCCACAGAAGCCTGTGGGCGGGAGAGCACAAAGACTTTAGGAGAGGGTATTGATGGTTTATGATGACAGTAATAGTAAAATGATTAATGTTTAAAATAATAATAATAATAATGGTGATGTGTGGAGTCTGCATGTTCTCCCCGTGTCTGCGTGGTTCTCTCCGGGTTCTCCAGCTTCCTCCCACAGTCCAGAGACCTGCTCTGGGGATCAGGTTGATTGGGGACTCTAGTTGCCTGTAGGTGTGTGAGTGTGCGTGTGAGTGGTTGTGTCTCTGTGGAGCCCTGTGATTGGCTGGTGACCCGTCCAGGATGAACCCGTCTATCACCTGAAGTCTGCTGGGATCAACTCCAGCCCCCCAAGACCCCGTGTGCAGGATGAGCGGTTTGACGATGGATGGATGGATAATGATGATGATGATGATGATAGCAGCAGGTGTCAGCAGGGTCACGGCAGGAGGCAGGAACGGGGTCCAGATAGAAACCTGTGAGGCGAGAAAGCACAAATACTCAGTGGAAGAAACAAAGTTAGTGTTGCGCATTAATGAGATGTGAATTATTACAGAAAGCGAGAAAGAATTGTCATTGTGGCGTACTGTAGATCTGATGAAGATGATGATAATATGTGTCTTTCGCAGGGTGGTTAAAGAAGAGATCAGTGATGAAGATGCCATACTTCCCTTTGTGAACGGACGAGTCATCTGCTGGGTCCGAAACGCACACAGACACACACACAGACACACACGCACACACACCTCCCTGTACCTGCTGACCCAGGTGTTCCTCTCTTTCTCCAGCTGGTGTCTTCAGAGACCTGTCCGTTAGATTTTAGGGGGTCGGACCTTCAATCTCTAGCCACGCCCACTGGACCTGCCCCACCCCCCATAGAGAGGACAGGTGTGATAGGAGACTCCAGACCTCCGTCCTTCCAGTGAGTCCCAGTCTGTCATTCCAACAACACAATCTTTATTAAAAGTATGTTAGTTCACAAGTGTCACAGTGTATACGTGTGTTAATATATTAGTGTGTAAAGATGTGAGTGTGTAAGCACATGTTTGCTTGCGTTGCCTTTTTCATCTATTCTTGAGATGATGTCTGTCTGTTTGTCAGTGCTGCTGCTGTGAGTCAGGACGCGCTTCAGGGGTCAGAGTTCAAACCCGTCGCTTTACCCCCTGAGAGAGAAGAGCAAGGTGAGCGTCTCCACAGTCCTGTCTCATGATCTCAGTCTCAAGTCTCGTTTGCTGGGCTGCATCCTCCAGAGGATGTGGGTCCTCATGGGCTGAACCAAGTCTGTCCAACGAGAGACTTCCTGTTTGAATCATCAGCTGTTCTAGGCCGCTCCTGTTGCCTGGCAACCTGCTGAGTGTATAAATATATAAAATACATTAGAATAATAATAGGAAGATATGCTTCTCCTCTGGAGCATGATGTATATTTCAGGTTAAGAGAAGAACATTTTACAGTATTTTGATTCAAATCGGTTAAACCCTGAACTGAAAACTACAACAGCAAACTTATTAACTTGTATGCACACACTCTGTTTCTTTCTGGTATATTCAAGCTACTTTAACTATAATTTAAGAAATTCGTCCAAGCTACAGAAGCTGAATGTGACCAGACGCTTGCTTCCTAAGACTAAATGTATAGTTAGTTTATAATCACACCATAAAGCAACAAGTTCAGTTTCTTTGTGTATTTCTTCTCAACCTTTGTAACGTTATGACTGAAAGTCATATTTTAGGTTCATAACTTTTATCCATTTCTGTTCATAATATGAAGCAGCAATAAAGGTTGAAAGTTGAGGTATTAAAGTGACTTTTCCCGAATAACTACAGACGAGCTGCTCGTTGTGTATTTGTTCTAAACGTGTGTTGGTACATTGATGCTCATAAGAAGCAGTACATGGAGGGATTTAGGACCAGGGGCAGATCTAATGAGGGGGGCAGCCTGGGAGGGGCTCTATGGGGGAGGGGCAGCGTGACAGAGTTCTAACTATGAACAGTTTGTTCTCACGTCTTATGTGTAAAAGCACAACATCGCTTACCAGCAAATATGTGATGTTATATATTATAATACAACAATTATTTCTGCTGATATTAGAGTGAAGGACAGATCAGATGAGTCCTCCAAGTTGTTCCCTGGAGGACTGCGTCCTTTGACCCCGTTGAAGGAGCCGAGGGAACGGGACAGGATGAGAGACAGTTGATGTTTCAGGGTTCTGTGTCTGATTGACACCCTCTCTGCAGGCCACGCCCACCAAAGACCAGCTGGTGAAAATGGGGCTGGGCCAGCGGCCGGAGGTGACAGGTCATCAACCCAACCAAGCAGCCAATTAGAGACCAGCAGCTTCTGCTCCTCTGAGGAAGACTCAGGAGGAAGGTATGCACACAGAGACGCACGTCACAAATATACACACAACACAGTACATCTCAGTACAACACACAGAGACACACGTCACGAATATACACAACACAGTACATCTCAGTACAACACACAGAGACACACGTCACAAATATACACACAACACAGTACATCTCATTACAACACACAGAGACACACGTCACAAATATACACGCAACACTGTACATCTCAGTACAACACACAGAGACACACGTCACGAATATACACAACACAGTACATCTCAGTACAACACACAGAGACACACGTCACAAATATACACACAACACAGTACATCTCAGTACAACACACAGAGACACACGTCACAAATATACACACAACACAGTACATCTCAGTACAACACACAGAGACACACGTCACAAATATACACACAACACAGTACATCTCAGTACAACACACAGAGACACACGTCACAAATATACACACAACACAGTACATCTCAGTACAACACACAGAGACACATGTCACAAATATACACACAACACAGTACATCTCAGTACAACATGGTGAAGCTAAACCCTCCGCTTCCAGTATTTGTGCTAAGCTAAAGCTAAACTAAGCTGAAGGTGAAAGATAATTATAAATGTGGTACGCTTCCAGTCTTTGTGCTAAGCTAAAGCTAAGCTAAAGATGAAAGATAATTATAAATGTGGTACGCTTCCAGTCTTTGTGCTAAGCTAAAGCTAAGCTAAGCTGAAGATGGATGATGATTATAAATGTGGTATGCTTCCGGTCTTTGTGCTAAGCTAAAGCTAAGCTAAGCTGAAGATGGAAGATGATTCTAAATGTGGTACGCTTCCAGTCTTTGTGCTAAGCTAAAGCTAAGCTAAGCTGAAGATGGATGATGATTATAAATGCGGTACGCTTCCAGTCTTTGTGCTAAGCTAAAGCTAAGCTGAAGATGGAAGATGATTATAAATGTGGTACGCTTCCAGTCTTTGTGCTAAGCTAAAGCTAAGCTAAGCCGAAGATGGATGATGATTATAAATGTGGTACGCTTCCAGTCTTTGTGCTAAGCTAAAGCTAAGCTAAGCTGAAGATGGAAGATGATTATAAATGTGGTACTGCTCCGTTAAGCATCCTGAGAATGTGACTCAGTGACATCATCAGCATCTCTCCCCTGATTGGTCCCCACACACCTGCCCTGCGGCCTTCTTCTGCCCCAGTAAACCTGTTCATGCTCCCGGCTCCTCCCCCTGTTCCGATTGGCTGCCAAGGGTCATGTGACCGTCGGTTCGGCGTGTTTATTGTCCGGCAGATAAAAGCCTCCCTGCAGATCTGAGAGCAGCAATGATCTGCCCCGTCAGTCGGGCCGAGCAGCTCCTTTCTCCTCCACACTCACGCGTGTGATTATATGTGATCGGAAGCTGCACCTTCATTACCCGTTCACCTTTTGGGATTCTGGATTGTATTTCTCTCAAAAATATTTCAATTTTGTTCATAAAGGTTTGCTTTATATCTTTATTTACTATATATTTATCAAAATATTTAAATACAATTGATTTAATTTCATTCAGTTCATTTCTTTAAATTCCTCCAATTTCTGTTTTCCTACATGGTCATATCATCAACAAATGTTGTGTTCCCCTCTGTAATGTCACACAGGTTCAGCCAATCAACAGGTCAGAGCAGCTCGTCTCCAAAACTCATCAGAACACAACGACGACGCCACAAGAAACCCAAAACCCCACAGCGGATGGAGAAGGTACTCACACACACACACACACACACACACACACACACACACACACACACACACACAGACAGAGAGACACACTTGTGAGTTCACTCTATCGCCAGGTTTAATTTTAATAATTAAATATATATATATATACACACATATAATTACTGATACCATGTATATTTGTATATATATTTGTATATATTTAGTGATGGCGTTAACCTGGTGATTCATCAACGCTGACAATTACAGGAGTTTTTTAAATGATTATTTTAAAGTCTGTGAATACACGGACACCCCACGGCTCACATGGGGGGGATCAGTTTTGGTTTGGGAGGGGCGTCATCACATGTCACCACCAATGAGAGTATTTGAAAGCGGAACTTCTTTTTAAAAGTTACTTTTGGTGTTTAATGACCAGAGTTGTAATTGTACTCAGGTAGCCCCCCCATCCGTCCTCCCCCAGGTTGCTCTCCAGCAGAAACATGTTAGCAGCATCCACTCTGCTCAGTACATGTATGTACATTGATGTTCATAATGCTTATTGAAGCACTACATGGAGGACCTTAGGACCCGGGGGGAATAAACAAAGGTTCCTGTTGTAATGTAACAAACTAGATAAAAGTGGAAAATAGATTAAATTTGATTCTTTTAATTTTTAAGTTGAGATTTACAAGAAATATCTAACTGGTACTTTGATAAGTGGATTCTACTGGTAAAAAGCACCTTGTTTAATGTGTTTGGATAAACAAAAGGGCCCAATACACAAATGATGCGATTAATCGCAATAAAAAAATGTAATCCTTGCCCAGCACTAATATATTTACATGAGTCTACACAATAGTACAGCAGTACAGTAGATCTGGGGCGCTGCTCTTATTGGAGAAGCAGCTGATTATATCATGTGATCAGCTTTGTTTTGTTGTCATGTTTTATTTATCTGTGCTTTCTTATCTTTTAACTCTGTCTCTGTCCTCCTTTATTTGTCCTCCTGTCCGTCCTCTTATCTGTCCTCCTGTACGTTATCCTGTCTGTTCACCTGTCCGTCCTCCTATCTGTCCTCCTGTACGTTATCCTATCTGTTTACCTGTCCGTCCTCCTATCTGTCCTCCTGTACGTTATCCTGTCTGTTCACCTGTCCGTCCTCCTATCTGTCCTCCTGTACGTTATCCTATCTGTTTACCTGTCCGTCCTCCTATCTGTCCTCCTGTACGTTATCCTGTCCGTCCTCCTATCTGTCCTCCTATCTGTCCTCCTGTACGTTATCCTATCTGTTCACCTGTCCGTCCTCCTGTCCGTCCTCCTGTCTGTCCTCCTCCCGGTCTGCCTCAGTCCGTGTCTTTCAGTAGTGTCACTGACTCCACCATGTCGCTCAACGTCATCACTGTAACTCTGAACATGGGTGAGTACCAGAAAAGGTAGAAGCAGAAGAAACACAGTTCAGTAAAGGTATACATTGGTACCTGTGACTTGCACACAGTAGACTATAACCAACTACCTCATCATCACTGGTCATATTTAATATCATGCAGCAAGATGATTGTATTGAAGTAATAACTACTATGCTACTTGTCTCCCTTTCTGACGATCTGTCTGTCGGCCTGTCTCTGTGTCCCCTCGTCTCCCGGTCTTCCTCTCTGTCTATCTTCAGAGAGGTATAACTTCCTGGGTATCAGTATTGTAGGTCAGAGTAACGAGCGAGGAGACGGAGGTATTTATATCGGCTCCATCATGAAGGGCGGAGCCGTGGCATCAGATGGACGCATCGAGCCTGGAGACATGTTGCTGCAGGTACGAATACCTGTACTACAACTAGTACTACCTGATTCTACTACTAGTAGTACTCCATGTACTAGTACTAGTACTACATATACTACTACTGCAGGTACTACTACTAGTACTACATGAACTAGTACTAATACATTTTACATTTACATTTTATCCAAAGCGACTTACAATAAGTGGGAGTACTATTACTCCTGTAAGAGGTGCTAGTACACCTCTTGGTGGTACTACGTAGTATGTGAGTAGATAAACTTGTGTCTGTTTGTCAGGTGAACAACATCAACTTTGAGAACATGAGCAACGATGATGCTGTTAGAGTCCTGAGAGAGATCGTCCACAAGCCAGGGTGAGACTAGTAATACTACCTCTAATACTACCAATAATAACATTACTACTAATACTACAAGTAATCCTGAGAGAGATTTTCCTTATGCCAGGGGGAGACGAATACTACTAGTACTCCTACTAGTACATGAAGTAACATACTCACATCTATACGTACCCCTTGTAGTTCCGTGACGTTGACGGTGGCTAAGTGCTGGGATCCGAGTCCTCGTGGTTGCTTCAGTCTTCCGAGGAGTGAGTCTTCTTCATGTGTTGCCCTTTCTGCCCCCCCTCTGGCCTAATGCCTCAGACCCTGACCCTTCTTGTTCTTATCCTCCATCTTTGATCCGGTCTTGGAAGGCGAGCCGGTCCGGCCGATCGACCCGGCCGCATGGGTGTCGCACACAGCCGCTATGACTGGGAGGCTTCCCCCCCACTACGGTGAGACTTCCATCAGCCCCCCCACTGCCCCCCGAAGCCCCAAATAACCTGCTGCTGCTCTTTCAGGCGTACACGAGGAGAACCACCTGACCATCCACAGCGAAATGACAGCGGTTGTCAAGGCAATGGCCAACCCGGAGTCGGGTCTGGAGGTTCGGGACCGGATGTGGCTGAAGATCACTATCCCCAACGCCTTCATCGGTAAGAGTAGCTCCTCCAGATGGAGAACTGAGAAGTTATTGGTCCACATTGTTCACTTCTCGGGTTAGGTGTCTCATTGATCAAGAGAGCAACATGGTTTAACGTGTGAGTTCTGCTGAGTTCACCATGACCTTTGTTTGAGTCCGGCTCAAACCATAAAGGTAAGATTCACATGGTCGTAAGGTCTAGAGAGAAGCGGAGGTCCACACAGGAGAAGAGGTCCAGCAGGTCCTGTGGTCAGAAGGTTCTAGTGAATGCACAGGTGGACCTGATCTACCAGAGGAGACGAGGTCTACATGTAACAACCGCTCCACGTGGGATCCGTGCGTCCTTAGACTACACCAGTGCGAAGCCTCAGTTGCTATGGAGTGAATGAGTTAAGACCTCCCCCCAGGTTCTGATGTGGTGGACTGGCTTCACCGGAGCCTCGAAGGATTCACCGACCGCCGAGAAGCTCGTAAGTACGCTGGGAGCCTCCTGAAGGCCGGTTTTATCCGGCATACCGTCAACAAGGTGACCTTCTCCGAGCAGTGCTACTACATCTTCAGGGACCTGTGTGGAGGTGAGGAACCCGAGGCTATCAATTATTAACCGGCGATTAGTGATTATCGGTGGTTTTTAGTAATGATTGGTGATTATGAGTGAGAAATAGGTTAGTAATTTAACCAGTTCTAGTACTAGGACTGGTTAAATGACCTATCCTAGTGAGGTAAGTCAGAGGTACTGTTTCAGGTGCCAGAAGCAGTCCTAGGACCGGTACCTCGGATTAACACTACTGATTCCTCCTGTCTGTCAGATTTGTGTGAGATGACTGTACTGGATCATGAAGAACCCTCCAGTCGAGGAGGAGGATCAGACTGTGACCCTCTGGGTCCAGCACCAGGCCCCCAGAGGCCCCCGGCCTTCCCCTACCAGTACCCTATCCCTCACCCCTACAGCTCGCCTCCCCCACTCCACCAGCTGCCGGTCTGGGGTGGGGGTGGGGGAGGAAGTCAGCCCAGTGAAGGTGACATCAGCTTTCTATCCTAATGATAATCATCAACTGTTGTTATCATGCATGATCAATACCTCCTAGATGGTACAAGCTTTTAGGGGGTCGTCGTGGCGAAGGGTGTAGAGCCGGAGTCCCGGTTGCCCCATGTTCCGTGTCGAAGTGTCCCTGAGACACCTAACCCCTAATTGCTCCCCGGGCCAAATGTAAAAGCCATGAGTTTAAAGTTTAAAGTGTAAAGTAAGTCGCTTTGGATAAAAGCGTCTGCTAAATGACCCGTAATGTAGAAAGACTCACCAACATCATCTCATTTTACTCAAAAACTGATTAGTCACTATTCTAAATACACATATAATCTATTTATAGAACGTTAATCCTACTTTATGGTTTGTTTTCTAAGAATACAAATCAATAAGATCAATCGATCCATACTAACATTCCATCAGACCTGACGGCTAAAAACTAATCTCATGGTTTATACTAATCATTTATTTGTTCATGTCCGTCTGTAATGGATCGCACTCTAGTATCCTCCTATAATCTAAGGATCAATGACAAATTTACACCAACATCTTATATCTTAAAATGACTATTACCCCCCGTTGTCATGGTAACATGGTGTTTGTGTGAACAGGAAGTCACAGCGGCGGATCAAACTACTGTGACACTCAGAAGCAGCGAGGACGCGGGGGACAATCAGAGACGAGCAAACAGGAACTGAGCTTTTTGCCTGGCAAGCAGCTGGTGGAGTCCCCCGAAGACAACGCCCGGGGACCCCCGACCTCTTGCTCTGGTCTCCACGGTAACAAAGACTCCAACGACTTCCTGCCTGCTCTGTCGCCCCGAGGTCAGCAGTCCTTCTGCCTCGCCATGGGGAACCCCGGGGACTTCTTTGTGGACGTCATGTGAGCCTGCCACGATGAGGTCACTTCCTGTCAGAAATCACCTTCTTATTTTTTTGTCACATTTGTACTTTTGAAGAAATGTGACACAAGCTGCTGATGGTTTTAGCAAAGAGACCAAGAGACAAGGAGGATAAACATTTGTCTAACCTTCATCTAGGAGGTGGTCTTAATCATGGTCTTCTTTTATGTCACACATAAACACCCCTACATCTACATCCCCTATAAAGACCACAGAGACCAGTGAGACCACAGAGACCACAGAGACCAGTGAGACCACAGAGACCAGTGAGACCACAGAAACCAGAGAGACCACAGAGACCAGTGAGACCACAGAAACCAGTGAGACCACAGAGACAGGGAGACCACAGAGACAGGGAGACCACAGAGACCAGTGAGACCACAGATACAGGGAGACCACAGAGACAGGGAGACCACAGAGACCAGTGAGACCACAGAAACCAGTGAGACCACAGAGACAGGGAGACCACAGAGACCAGGGACACCTGGCTCTTTTGACCAGTTTTTGCTGTTTATTTAATCATCGTAGTGTTGTTTCATTCTTGTGTGTGAGTATCACCTGACGTCCTCCCCCTGAGTACAATAAACGATTTACATTTACATGTGAGTATTTCTTACCTCTCTTTCTTCACTATAGTTTAAATAGTCCATGATAAATAAATACAAAATGGTCAACTATCATTTGTGATGACTTTTTTGTGAGATTTTTAGCTTGCAACTAACATAGGTTTGTTAATCGTAATGATCATGTTTTCTAATAACTTGGAGGGCCAGTTAGTACATTTCTGTTTTTGCTTCTGCTGGTTAAGTTGTTTCCGCTCCGCACTGTGCACACAAACTAGTACAGGAATGCCACTATTTACTGCAGTATTAGAACGCGGCTTTTTACAGTTACACAAATACTGTAGTACAAATGTTGCCTGAGAGTACATGCAATGATAACCCAAAGTATTAATATTGCGTGGTATTAGTATTCCAACTGTAACGCAGTAGTGTTCTTTTGTGGAGGCGACGGGGCGATGGAGTAGAGCTGGGAACCACAAGGTTGGCGGTTTGAGTCCCGGCTGCTCCATGTCCCGTGTCACTGAGCAAGACACCTGACCCATAATGGCTCCCCGGGCAAAATGTAAAAACCATGGGTTAAAAACAAAATGCAATGTACTCTGATCTGAGGGCTCCTGCACGAAACCAGGATAAGGGATTAAGTCGGGATATTTATGTCATCCTGGATGAATTTAGCTTTGACTTGGTTGCACGGAAGTTGGTTGAATTAAACCCACCCAAGTAACCATGGTGATTTATTCTTTGCAGCTAGCAGGCTCTAGACCAGGCTAACAACCGGGCTAACAGCCGGGCTAGACCAGGCTAACATCCGGGCTAACAGCCGGGCTAGACCAGGCTAACATCCGGGCTAACAGCCGGGCTAGACCAGGCTAACATCCGGGCTAACATCCAGGCTAACATCCGGGCTAACTGCCGGGCTAACATCCAGGCTAACATCCGGGCTAACCGCCGGGCTAACATCCAGGCTAACATCCGGGCTAACTGCCGGGCTAACAGCCAGGCTAACATCCGGGCTAACAGCCGGGCTAGATCAGGCTAACATCCGGGCTAACTGCCGGGCTAACATCCAGGCTAACATCCGGGCTAACCGCCGGGCTAACATCCAGGCTAACATCCGGGCTAACTGCCGGGCTAACAGCCAGGCTAACATCCGGGCTAACAGCCGGGCTAGACCAGGCTAACATCCGGGCTAACCGCCGGGCTAACATCCAGGCTAATCAGCTGCTGCTCTGATCCGAAACAAACGTGGTTAACAGTTATTCCGTTGTCTTCCGAATGTGTTCGGATTTATTTCCATTAACATGCATTACTTGTCACTATTGCTGTCACCAAGTTTTAAACCTACTATTGCAGTTTTTTGCCTCACGGACCGTTTTCATGTCAGACGATATTTCACGGTATTATTTTATGTGATATTTAACCGTAAGAAGGTCCGGCGGCGGATACTAAAGATGGAGAAATAACGGGGGAGAAGTAGACCGACGACATGGAACATGGGGCAGCCGGGTTTGTCCTTGGCTCACATCTTTATTACCCTCCCTGCACAGGAGAATGTGTCACATCAAAGAGGGTGGTTTCTGGACACAGTCAGTGTCTGTCCCACCCTGAATCCCCCCATCACAGGCTGCCTTGGTTTACAACAAGGACCAAATTCCCCCCCCTCCTCCAGACAACTGGGCCTTCTTCTTCACTGCTGAAATCAGTTTAGAAAGATGACGCATGCTCACATATTGTAAGTAATTTCAACACCATTTGCAAACTTACCAGCCTGCAAAATGTTTTTATATTTTATCTTGACCTGTTGCAGGATCTTTTTTGTCCAGTATTGTTTGTTCTGTATGAACATTAATTGTATATTAAGATATTTGACACAGTTTATAGAGAATTTTCCTGTAAGTAAGTAGATATTTTTAGACCCTTCGTCATTCCGTCGGTCAGCGATTGTCTAACAGGCTTTTCTCTGTTTAATTACAGCTGCGTTTTTCCCTTTTTGCATATTAGAGGCTTCACCTCCTCAGAAGTTTCCATAATTAGTTGCTGCTCAGCGGGTTAAAAATATGCTGCGCGCGTCTTCTCCATCTGTGCATCAGTAGATGTGTGATGGACACCGTGGTCTACTTAAGAAAGCGTGAACGTGCACTGATCCAGCTGTGTGCATCTGGATGGACTAAGCTCCTCCTCCTCATCCCGTGCAACCGATTAAGATCAAACTAAGTCAAGCTGAACCTTTTCACTTAAACTGGATTTCTTTATTCTGCCTTTGTCCCATAGCCCCTGCTGGTCTAACCGTTTTATGTTGAGACGTGTCTAGTGTCTTTGGAGCCCGATGACGTCATAGGGCCCCTCTGAAGACCTGCATGGTGTCCTTGGACCTGGTGTCCTAGTGATGCTGGAGGAGCACAGCACAACGATCCAGATTCGGGTGGAGAGGAGGGACGGACGCGTCCCAATCCGCTTCCCCGGTGCCTCGGTCTGGGTGCGCGGTCAGAGCGGGAGAAAAGCATCCGGTAACCTGCCGGTGTGGGAGTCAAACCAACAAGTTGAGCTTCTAACGGGCAACGTGCCGATCCGCCCCACGTAGCCTTGCGTGGAGAAGCAGAAGGGGGGGGGTTCTGAAACCGGACGCGGCCGGACCGGGTTGCCGTCAGACATCTTGCCTCAGACCGGAGGAGACCGGATACTTCTCACGGTCAAACGTGCGGATGGAGTGACGGCGGGGCCCGGTACTCCGGACACACAGCAGACCCCTCTACGGAGCCGGTAGGACCACGGAGCCCCGGTAACGCACCCGCCGGCCCGCACTGCGCAGCAGCGGTGGCGGTGACTGCGGCGGTAACGTTAGCCGGTGTTGCTAACAGCTAACAGCCGTTTAAAACGTTCTGATATTTAACGACGTACCGATGTCGATGCCGGACACGTTAATAATTAATAATTAATAATACATCAATAAGGACCACTATTTAATTCGGCGCCTAGAAAACCGCAGTTATGTTCATGTATTTCTTTTCAGTGGCAAACATGAATCAGTTTGATCGATAACGTTTTATTCCAGCGTTGCGTAACCCTGCAGTGACGTCACCCTGTCAGTCAAACTGCTTCCCTTCTACCGTACAAAGATGAATTCTTCGGCGATGGGAACTTCATGTTTGTTTATCGATGTCCCGAAAGTAACAGAGGAACTGACATTTAGCAGCCGATCAAAGTCCGGACGGGTTCTGTGTGGATGTGCGGCACAAATACGAGAAGACTTTAAAATGTGTGTTTTTTAAATGGAGCTCTGAATGAGATCCAGGAGGACCGCTGGAGAGCAACGCTGTCTTCTTCGGTAATCTGGTTATTCAACTGGATGAGTAGGATGTTGGTATCCAGGCCAGCATGCTAACCAGCATCCGTAATGTCAAAGGGAAGATCCCAAGTAGCATTCAGCTACAAATTCAATCAGTTAATGTATAATACTTCATTTAATACTGATTTAAAATTACTCTCAGTTTATTGAGTAATAATATTAATGTTGTTAATGTTGTCGATAAAAACAACAGCAAACACATTTATTAACTTGTATGCAGGGACTTTTTCTTGCATAGGATACGAGCTATTTTAACTGTAAAATATTACAGACTATGTCCACGCTACAGCAGCTTAATGTCACCACACACATCTCCTTCAGCTTGATGCTTCCTCCTGCTCCATAAAACAGTAACAGTGAGCTAAATATAAAGTTTATGATCACAAAGCAAAAGCAGCAAAGTGAGTTCAGTTTCTTTGTGTATTTATGATGTAATGTTACTGACTTAAAGTGATATTTCAGGTTCATAACTTGCATGAGCTCACTTTGAGACACGGCTACAATACAAAGACTCAGATAAAAGTTCCTTTGATCTTCTTCTGTGTTGGCAGGTCACTGAAAACCTTCTGCATCAGATCAGCTGTTCAGTAGGCTCCGCCTCCTCAACCTGTGTGAAGTTCTCTTCATTATGATCAGCTGTGAGTGACAGGTGCAGCCATGATTGGAGGACTCTTCATTTACAACCACAAGGGCGAGGTGCTGATCTCCAGGGTTTATCGCGATGACATTGGGTGAGTCCTAAAGGTCGCAGCCCACGTCACCAGGGGTCCGTTGAACGGAGTCATGATACTACGTTTTTTTCTCGTGTCTCCAGGAGGAACGCAGTGGACGCCTTCCGGGTCAACGTGATTCACGCCCGGCAGCAGGTGCGCTCCCCCGTCACCAACATCGCCCGCACCAGCTTCCTGCACGTGAAGCGCTCCAACATCTGGCTGGCCGCCGCCACCAAGCAGAACGTCAACGCCACCATGGTGTTCGAGTTCCTCTACAAGATGTGTGACGTCATGGCCGCCTACTTCGGCAAGATCAGCGAGGAGAACGTGAAGAACAACTTCGTCCTGATCTACGAGCTGCTGGACGGTAACCACGGCAACATTCACCATGATGATAAAAACAATGACGACTATAATAATAACGTATGATAACATTGATGATAATAATAACAATAATAATTCAAATGATAACCGGATAATAATAAATAGAAATGTATAACATTAAAAGTTTGTACAAATATGTTTTTAAAGGTTATTTAAAAGTATTTCATCATCAGGCAAAAAAACCCTAACCCTGAACATGTGGATAGAAGGTCTCATTCTGTCTCCAACAGGAAGACATTCCTCCTCCTCGAAGCCGCCATCTATCTGCCGCTCTGTGGTTTTTTTAGGTTTTGATTTTTGGACTTGGATGAGAAAATCTAAATCTAAAGAAAATACAGCGCTGACGAGAGTTGACTCCAAGCTGCAGAATAATTGTCACATGTTTTTTGTTAATTTGTTTGTTTGTTGGCTGCTAACAGTGTTTGTGTCCTGCAGAGATTCTGGACTTTGGGTACCCTCAGAACTCAGAGACCGGAGCTCTGAAAACCTTCATCACTCAGCAAGGAATCAAGAGTCAGGCAAGTTATTTAATATCTAAAAACCAACCTAATGTGGTTTATTGTGGAACTCACGGTTTCCTGTTTGTTTTTCTTTGGTCCTGCTTTGTCCTGCAGCACCACGTGAGTCCACACACACACACACACACACACACACACACACACACACACAGCTCTAATACTGTGGGTAATATTAATATTGCTATTGTTGAAACACAGACCAAAGAGGAGCAGTCTCAGATCACCAGTCAAGTCACCGGTCAGATCGGCTGGAGACGAGAAGGAATCAAATACAGACGCAACGAGCTCTTCCTGGACGTGTTGGAAAGCGTCAACCTGCTCATGTCTCCCCAAGGTAACGTCCCCCACCCCCAAGGTTACGTCCCTCCAGGGTACTGTCGTCAGAAGGCCAGTCCCCCCACCCCAAAGTATCTCCCCCAAAGGTAACATCCTCTAAAGGTAACGCCCTATCACCATGAGGCCCCCCGGCTCAGGAGCTTTATAAATGTTAGCAGCAGTTAGCAGCTAGCCTTCAGCTCCTCAGAGATGGTGAGGCAGCGTGATGTCACATCCTGCTCGTCTCTGGCTCTGTTTGCAGGTCAGGTGCTCAGCGCCCACGTCTCCGGCCGCGTGGTGATGAAGAGTTACCTCAGCGGGATGCCCGAGTGCAAATTTGGCATGAACGACAAGATTGTCATCGACAAGCAGGGGAAAGGAGGAGGTTCAGAGGACGTGGCCAAGAGGTCAGAGGTCACCACCTCCACATAACTTTCTGTCTGTCATCAGCTTAGATGTAGTTACAGAGACATCGTGTTACAAGTCCTTTCCCTTAGAGACGAGGTTCTCCGTCCTTTACCAGAGACATCAGTCTGTAAAAGCTTCAGAATGATTTGCAACTACAAGCCCAAAGCCCCCGACTTCATGAACCACAAGCTGTCATTCACAGCCTTTACACCCCCAGGGGCCCATGCCCCCCCAAAAAACCCACATCCTCCATCACATCGGCGCCTCTCCAGTCCAGAGAGGGGCGTCAATAGGACATTTAAATCACAGAAGCCCCGTGAGTCAGCCGGCCCGGACTCGGTCTCCCCTCACACCCTGAAGCATTGTGCTGACAGCTGTCTCCGGTGTTCACTGACATCTTCAACACCTCCATGGAGACCAAGGCCTCCACCATCACCTCTGTCCCCAAGAAGCCCAGGATCACAGGACTCAATGACTACAGGCCCGTCGCCCTGACCTCTTTGTAATCGACTAATCTATCGACTATCTTTTCGATTAGTCGACCAATCTAACGATTATCTACCAGTGTAGGAGCGTGGAAACAAACAAAGAGGCAAGTATTCCTTTTGGCTACAGCGTGTGACCGTTTATTTCCATCCAATAACTTTGGATTTTGAACTTCAAATGTATTTGAGTAACAAGTTAATACAAATGTAATTATTCTAATAAATACATTGCATAGTAATACAAAATGTAAGTGCAAATATGCATTAGTAAAAGTATAGTAAGTACTATTCAGAACAAACGAAAAGACAGGCTACAATAATTTACCCATTTACTACATTGCATTAGCAAGCATCCTCCACGAGACGTTAAGTTTAAACCTTATGATAAGCTAACAAGGCTAGCGTTACTTTAGTTAGCTAAACTTACCAGTGAGGAGAAGACGAGGTAAATGGACTCAAGAGGCAGGAAACTACAAAGTAAAGCCGGAAATAAACCCAAACCGTGACAAATAGAAGCCATAGCGCCCCCACACTTCCTGTAGTGTATTGCAATGCTGAATGAAAAATACCCGTAGCTCTGAATCTTTTTATAATATACGACGCATCAGCGATAGAAATCCGCGTCGACAAGTTTTTATAATCAACGTCATCGATTACGTCGACTAATCGTTGCAGCCCTGACCTTTGTAGTCATGAAGTCTTTTGAACGGCTAGTCCTGACCCACCTGAAGTCCCTCACCGACCCCCTCCTGGACCCCCTGCAGTTCGCCTACAGAGCCAACAGGTCTGTGGACGATGCTGTCAACATGGTCCTCCACTACATCCTGTAGATCCTGTTTGTGGACTTCAGCTCTGCTTTCAACACCATCATCCCGTCTCTGCTGCAGGACAAACTCTCCCAGCTGCACCGCCCGACTCCACCTGCAAGTGGATCACAGACTTCCTGTCTGACAGGAAGCAGCACGTGAAGCTGGGGAAACATGTCTCAGCCTCTCGCACCATCAGCATCGGTTCCCCCCAAGGCTGCGTTCTTTGACACCACCCTCATTGGACTGATCTCTGGTGGGGACGAGTCCGCCTACAGGTGGAGTCTGACCATCTGGTGTCGTGGTGCAGTCAGAACAACCTGGAGCTCAACGCTCTAAAGACAGTGGAGATGGTTGTGGAATTCCGGAGGAACAGAGCCCCACCCTCCCCCATTACCCCGTGTGACTCCCCCGTCACCACTGTGGACTCCTTCCGTTTCCTGGGCTCCATCATCACCCAGGACCTCAAGTGGGAGCTGAACATCAGCTCCATCACCAAGAAGCTCAGCAGAGGTTGTTCTTCCTGAGGCAGCTGAAGAAATTCAACCTGCCGAAGACGATGATGGTCCACTTCTACGTGGAGTCCATCCTCTGCTCCTCCATCACCGTCTGGTACGCTGCAGCCACAGCCAAGGACAAGGGCAGGCTGCAGCGTGTCCTCCGCTCTGCAGAGAGGGTGATCGGCTGCAATCTGCCGTCCCTGCAGGACTTGTTCGCTTCCAGGTCTCTGAAGCAGCTAAAAAGATGGTAGCCGACCCCTCTCACCCCGAACAAAACCTGTTTGTGCCCCTTCCATCTGGCAGGAGGCTGAGGTCCATCAGGATTAGACGAACAGTTTTTTCTCATCAGCAGTTGGTCTCTTGAACCAAGTCCCTGTCCCGCATCCTTCGCTTGCACCGTGGTTTCTCTCACAGAGGTCGAATCAGAGGGGAGCAGAGGACAAGGGTTCTGTAGCAGAAGTTATGAGTCCTTTCCCTTTAGAGAGGAGGTCTTCCAGCTGAAGTTATGAGTCCTTTCCCTTTAGAGAGGAGGTCTTCCAGCTGAAGTTATGAGTCCTTTCCCTTTAGAGAGGAGGTCTTCCAGTTGAAGTTGTGTGTAATTTCCTTTAGAGAGAAGGTTCTCCAATAGAGGTTCTGAACTGTCCCCTCTCCTCAGTGGTAAACAGTCCATAGCCATTGATGACTGCACCTTCCATCAGTGTGTTCGTCTCAGCAAGTTTGACACTGAACGCAGCATCAGCTTCATCCCTCCTGATGGAGACTACGAACTCATGAGGTCAGAGGTCACACTAACACACATAAACACACTGTGAGGCCGTGAGACGTGAGGCCTGAGCGTGTGTCCATCTGTTTGCAGGTATCGAACCACCAAAGACATCATCCTGCCGTTCAGGGTTATCCCGCTGGTCCGAGAAGTAGGGCGGACCAGACTGGAGGTCAAAGTTGTCATTAAGTCCAACTTCAAGTCGTCTCTGCTTGCTCAGAAGATCGAGGTAATATTCATATAACAATATGCAAGTCATCATCAGTACTATTAATATCAATGTTTATCTAAATTGATTGTTCATAATAACAGTACAACCCCCCACCCACCCTAGGTGAGGATCCCCACCCCCCTCACCACCAGCGGGGTTCAGCTCATTTGTATGAAGGGGAAAGCAAAATACAAAGCCAGCGAGAACGCCATCGTGTGGAAGTAAGAAGTACTTCATGATGTCTCTTTACACTGAGTGATCTATATCCACATAGGGGGGGGAGTGGCTTGTCCAGTTGTGACATCATCAAGTGACGAGTGTTGTGTGACATCATCGGGTACCTGTTTGGTGTCACATCATCAGGGAAGCGGTGTGGTGTGACATCGTTGGGTAACAGGTGTTTGTGTCCCAGGGTGAAGAGGATGGCCGGCATGAAGGAGTCTCAAATCAGTGCTGAAATCGAGCTGCTTCCCACCAACGACAAGAAGAAGTGGGCCCGCCCCCCTATCTCCATGAACTTTGAGGTCATTAATGATTCATTATGAATAAGCATCATGTTCACCTGTACAAGTAACTAAGTACAACCAGGTTAATTGGTGTCTAACTCCTCCCCCAGGTGCCCTTTGCCCCCTCTGGTCTGAAGGTGAGGTACCTGAAGGTGTTTGAGCCCAAACTGAACTACAGTGATCACGACGTCATTAAATGGGTTCGTTACATCGGACGAAGTGGAATCTATGAAACCCGCTGCTGAGGAAGGACACGACATCCTCCTCCTCCTCCTCATTGTGTGTCCCAGTGAATGCAGTCCTAGTTGTTGATATCTTGACTCATGTTTAGAAACACTGCTCATAATGCACCTGGATGGAGATAGATAGATAGATATATACGTTATTTATCCCCAGGGGGGAATTTTGAGTCTTTACTACGCGTGAGACCGATGGTGTGTTCCTTTAAGAGACAGACCAACCAATCAGAAGAGTCCGATCACTGGGGGAATCCCAATCTGCCCCTGTGACTCTGTGAGGGTTCCGTTCTGTCCCAGTGTTTGTATATGAGAATGTATACATTTGAAACATCAAGGATTGAAGATTGATAAAAAAGACTGTATATTCATAAAATATGAAATGTCACCAAAGCAATTTGAACAAAGACATCAAAATATATTTATTTAAAATGAGCTCTCATTTTATGAAGAAAGAGCTGGAAAGACGTCCAAATCAGAGTTAAAAAGTATGAATTTAATCCCTACACTGGTAAATCATATTTTAGACGTTGTCATGGTGACGTGACATGTGGCATCAAAGTGCTGTCCCTTCATCTAAAGCCCATAGAATCCAGACCAGGTGTCCTCAGTGAGTCCCTGAGGGGAGGAGATTGGGATTGGGCCAGTCTGTGATCCGTTTACCCAGCATGCTTCGCTTTCAGTGTTTGTTGAATTTAATGAATTCATCTCTGCTTTTATTTCTATTGTTTTTACAGTTTTTGTATCCCGATGTGTCAGAAATAAAGTTATAATTCTGAAGTCATTTAGCGTCTTTATTGTGTTTATAGGAGTCTCGTGTGTGTGTGTGTGTGTGTGTGTGTCCGTCTCTGTGTGTGTTCAGTGTGTGTGTGTGTGATGGACAGGTGAATGGAAAGACGTGTAATTAAATCCTCGTCCTTCAGCTGTGGCTGAAAGTCCGTCTCTCTGAGACGTTCCGGCTGCCAGGAGACGCCCGGCTGGGAACACTGAAGCATTATGGGATGCTGCTGCTGAGCAGTAGAGTACCTGAGGGGCCACAGGGTCACTTCAATGTGTTCCTCTTTGAATGAAGATGATGGTGTTGCCATGGCTAAAAGATTCTAAATCAGTTTGTTTAACTCATGACGACAGAATAATATATTATATAAGGTGCTAACAACAGTTTGCAGTAGTTTTATGAGGCTGTGTGCATCTCGACTTCTGGGCCGTCACACATCCAGACCTGAAATCGGACTAAGTATTGTTTCTTTAAACCAAACTAGTCTGCTAAATGTGTTGTTGATTGTGCTGTTTAATGATAATTTGATAGTTTGCTTTAGCTCTTGCCGTTTTTTAGTGACTGGACTGCCAGTTCTCGCTGTAGATTCTGCTACATTAGATTGAATTGTCTTTTGGGTTTGACCTGATTGGTTTTGCTCTCTCTTCTGAAGCAAAGCCGACAAAGTGGTGGTTGAACCTTGTCCTCTTACTACTGGAGTACCTCAGGGTTCCGTCCTGGGTCCCCTCCTCTTCTCGCTCTACACCAACTCTCTCGGTCTGATACAACCAAAAGATCCAAGAGTGCAGCCTCAACGTTCTCAAACATCATTTAATAAGTTCTGATGTTTATCGTGTTAGAAATACGATGTGTCAACAATCAATACTTTAATGTGACTTTACTCATAAAATGTTTCATTCAGATCCACACAAATGGAAACGTTTAGAGATAAAGGACCGAATCGGAACCGGAAGGGTTAAACTCCACACGTGCGGGCTCGTGTAAACGGACACTTCTCACGCACACAACCGACCCCGCCCCTCCGGACCAGCCTCTCCACTGCAGCGAGCGCTCCGTGGGGAAGAAGAAGTTGCCTCAGTTTGATCCGGAGCCGAACGGACCGGGTCCGGCAGCCCATCTGGTCCCGTCGGGAAATTTCGGGTCGTCCTTTGACCCACGAGGTTCTGATGGGAGTCTCTGCGTGAATCAGTGGTTTATTGAACACGCCTCACACACAGACGGGTCGGTTGATTGATTGATTGATGGGTCATGTGACTAGTCCTGCTCTCACCATGGACCTTCCTCTGCTGATGACGATGATGGTGCTGATGATGAAGGTGAGCGGAGCAGCGCAGGTCAGTGAACTATGAAGCTCTAGTGAATCGTGAATTGATGAAGCTCCTGATCAATAAAAACGGTTTCATGTCAACTCAGTTTCTCGAAGCAACGATCAACAAGTAGTATCAGCAGTTATCAATATCGTCTATCAGATCAATCCGTCAGTTCTTATTTCAATAAACTAATCGAATCTTCAAGCAACTTTATTAATATTCAACAGTTTATTGATCAATGTTGAAGTGTATTCATTCACGTTACAGTCCATTGATTCATTTGAGAGTTTATTGATTTTAACAGTTTATTGATTAATGTATGTGTGTAGTTTGCATAGACACAGTTTGGACTTGTTTTTCCTCCAGCGCTTCTTCTTCTGTGTTTCCTTGGAAAGGCGGTAGAATAACAGGATTGTTTGTTCGAGCTGGAGGTCTAGGGACAGGAAGTGGTCCGGCTGAGATCTGGTTCAGGTTTAGTTGGAGGTCTCAAGGTTCACATGTGGGAAACAGCCATATGAGGAGGAGTCTCCGTCTGCTGCCACGTCTCAGACACATGAACTGCATTACCCATGAGCCTCAGCAAGCCAGCACTTAGATGATTCCCTTGG
Organism: Gasterosteus aculeatus; assembly: GCF_964276395.1. Taxonomy (NCBI): domain Eukaryota; kingdom Metazoa; phylum Chordata; class Actinopteri; order Perciformes; family Gasterosteidae; genus Gasterosteus; species Gasterosteus aculeatus. The sequence goes on along the minus strand of NC_135688.1, from coordinate 202,188 downwards.
AACACGTTGCCGTGGTTACAGAATAATCCATTAAGTGAATTCATTTCAGCTGCAAGTTGTTGTTTTTATTTCAGTTCAAGATGTTAAAGACCTGTAATAGTACATTTCCTGCTGAAATGCATCATGGGAGTTGAAGTAGATTTCTGCCTTAAACCTGCAAGTCTACAGAATCATATTTTGGCATTGATCTAACTAATAATAACAGTAGGAGGTGCATCACTCAGCTAGGAGGATCTGATTGGTTGAAGATCCCATTGATTGATGAATAGGTTGTTGGGTTCTTCAGATGTCAGCCAGCAAAGTGACGGGAACCTTCAGAGGAACCAGAACCAGACGATACGCCATCAACCCTCTGGGACACAAGTGGACTCATCACAACATCTCATACAGGTGAAGATCAATACTAGAACCAACAGGTACATGAGCATACATCAATCGATCAATCGATCAGTGGGCAAATATAAATCCAGAACAGTAAGTTCATATTGTACTTTATAGAGACTCTAAGAGGTCTGTCTGAGGTCTGTCTGAGGTCTGGATGAGGTCTAAGAAGTCTCTCTCTCGTTGAGCGAGCAGTGTTTGTTTGTCTTTGTTCTCGTCGTAGTTTATGTGTTTTACTTTAATGTGGTTAGTTAGTTGAGTTAGTTGGGTTTGGGTTGGGCTGAGTTTGTTTTGTCTATTGGGTGTTTCTTCTCCTGCCGGTGTCTCGCCGGTCGGTAAATGGGGGAAAGGCCGGCATGAAGACCCGCGCGGCTCTGCGGGCAGCGTGGGGGACACCGGGCTGTGGCCCACAGCAGCGTGAGCGGATGAACGGGGCCGTGGTCATTTTTGTGGACCAGATGGGGAAGGTGAACCGGGGCTCTCTGTAAATGACGACATGTTGTTCAGGTGTTGCCACTGAAGGTGCTTTTATCAAACGTCCCTCCGTTTATCACCGACGGGTTCCTCAGCAGAGAACTCAGCAGACCCGGAAAGGTGGTTTCACCGACCACAAAGGTCTAGTCTGGATGCAGGTCTCAGACCTCTGTGATACTTAACAAGCGGAAGGTGGAGCTCAACCTCCGCTTCCACCTTAAGATGGTTACGAGTTCGTTCTGCATCATCGTCGGCGATGAAATGTTTCGGTTGCGGCGGGGAGCCGAGCGGCCGGTTCCGCTGCCGTGTCTGACCTACACGGGGTGAATGAGGGTGTGTTGGTGGGTGAGAGAGAAGCTTTGGGTGAGGGAGGGGGGTAGCGTGGAACGGCGGGGGAGGGAGAGGGGGTCGGCGGGGGAGGAAGAGGAGGCCGGCGGGGGAGGAAGAGGAGGCCGGCGGGGGAGGAATAGGGGGTCGGCGGGGGAGGAAGAGGAGGCCGGTGGGGGAGGGAGAGGGGGTCGGCGGGGGAGGAAGAGTAGGCCGGTGGGGGAGGAAGAGGGGGTCGGCGGGGGTCGGCGGGGAGGAAGAGGAGGCCGGTGGGGGAGGGAGAGGGGGTCGGCGGGGGAAGACGAGGAGGCCGGTGGGGGGGTCGGCGGGGGAGGGAGAGGGGGTCGGCGGGGGTCGGCGGGGGAGGGAGAGGGGGTCGGCGGGGGAGGAATAGGGGGTCGGCGGGGGAGGAATAGGGGGTCGGCGGGGAGGAAGAGGAGGCCGGTGGGGGAGGAAGAGGAGGCCGGTGGGGGGGTCGGCGGGGGAGGGAGAGGGGGTCGGCGGGGGAGGGAGAGGGGGTCGGCGGGGGTCGGCGGGGGAGGGAGAGGGGGTCGGCGGGGGGGTCGGCGGGGGAGGGAGAGGGGGTCGGCGGGGGGATCGGCGGGGGAGGGAGAGGGGGTCGGCGGGGGGGTCGGCGGGGGAGGGAGAGGGGGTCGGCGGGGGGGTCGGCGAGGGGGTCGGCGGGGGAGGGAGAGGGGGTCGGCGGGGGGATCGGCGGGGGTCGGGGGCAATCTGACGGCCGTGCGTCAGACAGCAGCGACATTCGCAGAACAAATAAAAGCGTTTTGACGAAAAGTCAAAAACAAGAGGGATCTTTTTTTCTCAGACCGGGTTTTAATTGATTTATTGGTTCTTATTTGTGTTTTACTTTTTTATTCATCATGGATACTTTTAAAGTAGAAGCCTGAACGTGAGAGAGCATCGATTTATGAATTTCAAACAATGAAACATCTTGATGTTCTCTTGCACCAACGCGGCCGACTGGAGGAGGACGTCCCGCTGAGCCTCAGTGGAGGGGGGCTTCCTCTGGTCCAGGTCCTTCAGTCCAGTCTCCCTGGAGGTCACACATCATGGAGGGGAGGTTGTTCTTAGTCGAGGCTCGGTTCCACCTTTTTACTGTTGTTTTCAACGTGTTTTACACAAAGTTGCCCCGGAGGACTTTTTATTCTTGGGGGGGATTTTAAATGTACAGAAGACGCGTCTACAGACCGCAACCCCGCAGAGCCACATCCAGCTTCCCAGCTGGTCCAGTCTCATGTGGAGAAGGATGCATGCAGACCTGTACACGTGGTCCCACCTGAGAGAAGGTAGAATCTCCTCAGCCAGGCTTGATCGGTTTTATGTTTTTAAACCATTTTAATATTTTTTAAATGTGCACCATTGTGCCGGCTGTTTTCACAGATCATTCCCTGCTGGTGTGTAATGTTTTTATTAGGAACATTTTGCCAAAAAGCGCGTTCTGATTTTAACATCTGATAAGCATTTTAGCGTTTTAGAGCCTTTTATATTTCTGGAGTGTTTTTAGGCTGAGGGAGAGTGATTTCAGTGGTCTCAGGCTGTGGTGGGCGTCTTGGTCAGCAGCACACTTTCAACGTCACCAGAGACATCACCAGATCTATGACGGACCCGGAGACTGATACCGTGGAACTAGAGCATTTAAGCGAGTCCACAGGAGAGCGAGGACATATTGAAGTCCTCAAGAAAAAAAAAAAGTTCTCTTTTAACATTGGTTTTTAGTCTTTTTAGCGTGTTTTTTACGGAAAGAGTTTTTATTATGGGAGCTGCCTACAAGACAACGGAAAAAGAAAAATGGCAGCTCCTTGACTTTCTGTGCAGAGGGGCCCAAATGGTCATTTATTTAAGCAGGAAAAACAGAGTGGAGAACCGAGAGGGGCAGGAGGCGAAGGTGACGTGGTTGTGCATCATCAGGGCTCTGGCTGGAGTTTAGGTTTTACGAACACTTTGGGGACTTGGACGCTGGTGTTTTAACGATATTGTTTGTTCTGTGGTCAATGGCGAGCTGGTATTTGAAGTTTTTATCAGGTGATTACATTTATTTTGGAAAGGAAAAAACAACAAAAGAAAAAATCGCACTTTGGTCATATTGCTTAAAGTGTAAAATATATAAATCCGTGAAAGTGTTTTAAAAAAATCTCTCTCTCTTTCTCTCCCCGTTTGTCTCTTCCTGTCTCGCTCTGTCTCCCTGTCTGTCCCTCAGGATCACAGCGTTTCCAAACACCCTGAATGTTGAGGACACCAGGAAGGCCATCAGCATCGCCTTTACCAAGTGGAGCGACGTCTCTCCGCTGACCTTCAGCGAGATTCGCGACAGCAACGCCACCGCCGACATTACCATCGGTAGGTAGACAGGACGTGGAGAAGTTTCAAAATAAAACACACACAAAGAAAATGAGGTAGACAGAAACGATAGTTTTTGAATTTAGTGTGTATGTATCGATGTTCTGTGTGTGTGTGGGTGTGTTAGGTTTCTATACCTTCAACCACACGGACTGCTGGTGGTCTCCTCTCCACCCGTGTTTTGATGGTCTGAATGGTGAGCTGGCTCACGCCTTCCTGCCGCCGCGAGGAGAAATCCATTTTGACAACCACGAGTTCTGGATCCTCGGCAAGTCCAGGTTCAGCTGGAAACAAGGTACAAGTACTAGCTTCAGCTGGAAACAAGGTACAAGTACTAGGTTCAGCTGGAAACAAGGTACGAGTACTAGCTTCAGCTGGAAACAAGGTACAAGTACTAGGTTCAGCTGGAAACAAGGTACGAGTACTAGGTTCAGCTGGAAACAAGGTACGAGTACTAGGTTCAGCTGGAAACAAGGTACGAGTACTAGGTTCAGCTGGAAACAAGGTACGAGTACTAGGTTCAGCTGGAAACAAGGTACGAGTACTAGGTTCAGCTGGAAACAAGGTACGAGTACTAGGTTCAGCTGGAAACAAGGTACAAGTACTAGGTTCAGCTGGAAACAAGGTACAAGTACTAGGTTCAGCTGGAAACAAGGTACAAGTACTAGGTTCAGCTGGAAACAAGGTACAAGTACTAGGATCAGCTGGAAACAAGGTACAAGTACTAGGTTCAGCTGGAAACAAGGTACAAGTACTAGGATCAGCTGGAAACAAGGTACTAGGATCAGCTGGAAACAAGGTACTAGGATCAGCTGGAAACAAGGTACTAGGATCAGCTGGAAACAAGGTACAAGTACTAGGATCAACTGGAAACAAGGTACTAGGATCAGCTGGAAACAAGGTACTAGGATCAGCTGGAAACAAGGTACTAGGATCAGCTGGAAACAAGGTACTAGGATCAGCTGGAAACAAGGTACTAGGATCAGCTGGAAACAAGGTACAAGTACTAGGATCAGCTGGAAACAAGGTACAAGTACTAGGATCAGCTGGAAACAAGGTACAAGTACTAGGATCAGCTGGAAACAAGGTACAAGTACTAGGATCAGCTGGAAACAAGGTACAAGTACTAGGATCAGCTGGAAACAAGGTACAAGTACTAGGATTAGCTGGAAACAAGGTGAAACATTTTATCGTATTAATCTCGGCCAGAATAATCCGAATCCGAATGTGCTTCATTGGCCATGTATGTTTACACGTTGCTCTCAATCACATAGATTCTCATGGATGTGTAAAGCTTCACAGGGATGGACACTTGTGAATGATTATTAGTCATTGTGACAATGCAGCTGTAGATCATGTGACTACAGGTGTTGATCATGTGATTCTACAGGTGTGTGGTTGAATGACCTGGTCCAGGTGGCAGCTCATGAGATCGGTCATGCTCTGGGTCTGTGGCACTCCAGACATCCTCAGGCTCTGATGCATCCCAACGCCACCTACACGGGCCAGAGAAACGTCGCCCAAGACGACGTGTGGGGCATCCAGAGACTTTACGGTAACAACCAGCATGGCAGCACTTCCTGTAGGAGTCTCATATTACAGCTCACACAATATATGTTATTACACACAAGGTTATTTAAATAACCATATCTTAGTTGTGGACACTGAATACTTCCTGTAGTACTTTTTCCATGGTGTGGTATTTCCTGCACTACTTGATACAGTCTGCAACATCTTCTGTCCTGAAACCCTCACAGGACAGAAAAAGGAAAAACTCAAAAAATAAAAAACCCTCCATGGGCAAAAAATAGAAGAAACCTCAGTGAGAGTCAGAGGATCCGTCTCCTGATGGACAGACTACAATGACGTCATGTGGACACAATGAACAATGTAGAAGATGAACAACACATTCAATTCATACGACAGAGATGATTCAAATATGTAGAGTAGTAAGCAGGTGACCCCAACCTCCATGAGATAGAACCTCCATCAGATAGAACGACCATAAGGGGGAACCACCATCAGATAGAACCACCATCCACAGAAGCCTGTGGGCGGGAGAGCACAAAGGCTTTAGGAAAGGGTCATGTTGGTTTATGATGACAGTAATAGTAATATGATTAATATTTAAAATAATATAATAATGATGATGATGATGATGATAGCAGCAGGTGTCAGCAGGGCCACGGCAGGAGGCAGGAACGGGGTCCAGATAGAACCATGATCCATGGAAACCTGTGAGGCGAGAAAGCACAAATACTCCGTGGAAGAAACAAAGTTAGTGTTGTGCATTAATGTCGACAGTAATAGTATTAGGAACAACAATGGTGTTAGAAGCTGTAGGTGTCAGCAGGGAAACTTCAGAGTAGAGAAAGCACAACAACTTGGAAAGAAGCAGAATCAGTGATGTGTATTAATGAGATGTGAATTTTTATAGAAAGTGAGAGGAGCTCGATGTGTCGTAAGTCCCCTGGCAGTCTAGGCCTATAGCAGCTTAACTAAGGGCTGGTCCAGGCTAACCTGAGCCAGCCCTAACTATAAGCGATATTATGGTGGAACGCCATAATCGTTCAAGTTTCCGCACAGTTTGCTTTAGGTTTCGGGTTTGAGGGTTATACCACGGAGCAGACTTCCTTCTTGTTCCTTCAGAGGAGCAATAGCGTCCAGCGCCACTCTCAGAGAGCCTGTAGCAGCATCGACAAGATGATCCATCTGGGACAGACTGAAGTCCTCACAGCAGTCTTCTGGTATCTTGAGACAGGACCCTGAACGTAGAGCAGAAGGAATGGCTTCTTTAAATGAGGCTACAGCGGTATGTCGACTGTAGGAACCCTTGGCAGGAGGAGGAGATTCTGGTGGTAGAAATTCAAAGGTTATCAGGGTTCTGTGGACAGATTGTTAGATGTTCAGTCCCAATCCCACACACAAGAACCAAGTTGAGGGTGTGTTTGTTTTACACTCTGACAGAAACCAACTGAATCTAACAATGAGGGAAACAAAGTACCACGTCTGTCCCTGTCGACATCCACATGAATGTTCAAATCACCCACAACAATGACGTTCTGGTCCGTTTTAGGGACCAAACTCGTTAAGAACTCCCTCGGTCTGTGCCTCGAGTAATATGAATATTAACATGACTTGGAGGAGTCGCTTTATTTAAGCTGACATATTCTCCATTCAACAACCACGTTTCAGTGAGACGAAATAGATCAACATGGTGATCTGATATTAGTTAATGCCCTAGAACAGATTTAGATGAAAGCAATGGCATAAAGACACAATAAATACACTTCTGGATCCACAAACAATCGCCAACAATAGCAGTATGTTGTGGTGTATCACGTCCTGTGGTGTATTAAAGCATGTGGTACTTCCTTCAGTACTTGTAGTAAAGGATGTGGTACTTTCTATAGTACTGTTGTAAATGTGGCGCTTCGTATAGTACTTGTAGTAAATAATGTGGCATTTCTGGTCGTAGTTATAATAAAGGATGTGTTACTTCCTGTTGTTCAAGTTTTAGGGATACCTTAAAACATCTGCTCTAGCTAACTCCAGCTCACTCACAGTGCAACTGTTGATTGGTGTGCATTGTCCCTGCAAAATAAATAAATAGTACCGTAGTAAAGGATGTGGTACTTGCATTTCTTATACTAAAGGATATGATACTTTTTGCTGTACTTGTAGTAAACAATGTGGTATTTCCGGTCATACTTGCAGTACTTGTAGTAAAGGATGTGGTACTTCCTGTCTTTGTGCAGGCTGTCTGGATAAGAAGCGGGTCTGTGGTCCGTGGGCTCTTCTGGGCTTCTGTGAGCGGAGGAAAGTCTTCATGAAGAAGAACTGTCCTCAGCGATGTGACCTCTGCTACGGTGACAAAGAAACTGGATCGTCTCTCTGAGGTCAGTCGCTCGTCTCCGGTTTGAAACTTACTTCCTGTCTTCCAGAGCCTCTGGAAGCAGTTGCCACACCAACATTGCCACCAACTAACGTGAAGATCAAGATGGTTCCTCGAGGAAAGGTGGTCGGTTTCCGCTGTGGAACGAAGAACCTACGCTTACCGCCCAAAGTCAGGCCAGTTGATCAATAATGGAAATGATTTTTTTTAAATTCCTTAAATCGATGGAACCGGTGGTCAGGCACCCTGAAAGTCATGTACTGCGATCATGTGACAACAACTGACCATGAAAAGTGAGCAGCTCCACCCGCCATGAACGCTCAAAGGCTCCGCAGACATCAAGATATGATTGCTTACCAGGACGTGGTCTAGTATGGACAATAGGGCGCGTGTTGCAGTGGGGACAGCCGGGACGTGGTGCAGAGCGAACGTTGTCCAGTGGTACAGTGGGGATAGGGTGCAGTGGAGACAATAGGGACGTGGACTAGTGGGAATTCCAGGATTCTGCAAACCAGAACCACATGTCTCCATCTCTTTCCTGCAGCTGGTACAAAGATGGCGAGCAGATCTTGAACTCTATCCCCGGCTACATCATGGTGAAGGACAGAGACCTCCGCATCGTGGCCAACGAGTTCAACGAGGGTGTCTACACCTGTCGCATCCACCGGGGGGGGGACATCGTGTCCGCCAATTCCTGGTCCATCCGACTGAAACCAGAGCAGCCGACCAACAGCTGAGGACTAAACCACTGAAGTGGTGAACCTTCACATAACGGTCTCTCATATCAAAATAGGAAGTTCACAGCACGTTTGGACCGTGTTACACTGGTTCCTCCAGAAGGAACGCCTGTCCATTTCCTCATAGTCCTGTAGGACCTCCTATAGGTGTAGATAGATTGGCATGACATCATAACCCTTATCGTTCTCTTAGTTATGACCCTTTACAACGATGAAAATATTTATTTCTGCTGAAGGTTCTGATTTAATACTGCATGATATGATTAGGTCAATCAATAGATTGTTATTGATATATAATCAGGTTGATCAAAAGATTCACAGATAAATACTTTGTCACACCAACACACATGACACCTGTGTTTACATCTTAATAAAATGTCTGTAGTTCGGATTTGAGGCCTGTGTGGTTTGAATGTTGCATCATCTCAAAGCAGAGCTGTGATTGGATGTTACTTTAATTATATCCAATTGAAACACTTATCAACACCAACTTTATCACATGCATACAAACAAACATGGCATCCATCTTTAAAATGAAACTTTATTCTTTATTTATTGAACGCGATTGTTCAGGTGAAGCTGCACACGGTGCAAACACACCTTCAACACCTCAAACCTTCTGATTCAAAAGACCTAATTTCATCTGGGGGGGGGGGGGGGAAGAGGAGAAGGACAGATCTCCGATCAGGCTTGAAGCTGGAATGGTCGAAGGGGTATGTTGGTCCTGATTAAAGACTGTGCCTCCCCTCCTCCTGTTACACTGATATGGTGGAGTCAGAGTGGGTGGAGCTAAAACACAGGTAAACACAGAAAGGCACATCTGTGGCTTGTTTACAGAACCACTGAAGGTCAGCGCCGAAATTAAATCAACACAGATAAGGGGGGGGGGGGGGGTACAGGAGCGGGGCAGTCGTGTGCTGTGGACGGCTGTTAGATTTCAGGAATCTTCCCGTAGGTTCTTGATGGTCGTCGTCTTCTTCCAGCAGCTCTTTCTGGCCCCGCCCTTTTCTTGTGACATCACTACATGCCCATCCTGATGCTTTGAATAATCTGGAAGATGGCTGCAGACAAACAAGATTTAAAACCATGTGATTATTGGTTATTGATCAGTGGTGTGAAGTTCTGCCCACAAACACCTGAGACACAACAAATAAGTTTATTCATTATTTTTTATTTACTCTCTGAAGTCACTTTGACTCCAGACAGAGTGGTTTTATGCTGAAGCCCCGCCCCTCCCTCCACGGTCGTCAGCAGGGCGGAGCTACACTAAACCTGTGACGTTGTATAAAAACATCTATAATGATCCACAAAATGTGTGTATGTATATATATATATATATATATATATATATATATATATATATATACATACACACACACACATAATTAAACTTCAATATTTAGAGGAAGAGGAAGATGCACCTGATCCACAGACGACAAAGATGAAGAGGGCAAGCAACCAGGGACCCACACCTTTATCCTCAGTGACGCTCCTCTGGGACACACACACACACACACACACACACACACACACACACACACACACACACACACACACACACACACACACACACACACACACACACACACACACACACACAGTTAGATCAATAACTTCTGAGTGTTTGCATAATAACCGATTAGCTGCTGATTGATCTTTATTCTTACGACCATGTTTGTGTCATCACAAGTTACTGTTGCATTGACAATATGGATTGTTGTTCACTGAGACAATGATATAGAAATATAATTAACAACAATCAATTGTTACTGGTCTGCACAGACTGGTATCGGGTCTACTGGTCCCGTAACGACTGGTATCGAGTCTACTGGTCCCGTAACGACTGGTATCGGGTCTACTGGTCCCGTAACGACTGGTATCGGGTCTACTGGTCCCGTAACGACTGGTATCGAGTCTACTGGTCCCGTAACGACTGGTATCGGGTCTACTGGTCCCGTAACGACTGGTATCGACTGTTATCGGGTCTACTGGTCCCCTAACGACTGGTATCGGGTCTACTGGTCCCGTAACGACTGGTATCGGGTCTACTGGTCCCGTAACGACTGGTATCGACTGGTATCGGGTCTACTGGTCCCCTAACGACTGGTATCGGGTCTACTGGTCCCGTAACGACTGGTATCGAGTCTACTGGTCCCGTAACGACTGGTATCGACTGGTATCGGGTCTACTGGTCCCCTAACGACTGGTATCGGGTCTACTGGTCCCGTAACGACTGGTATCGGGTCTACTGGTCCCGTAACGACTGGTATCGAGTCTACTGGTCCCGTAACGACTGGTATCGGGTCTACTGGTCCCGTAACGACTGGTATCGGGTCTACTGGTCCCGTAACGACTGGTATCGAGTCTACTGGTCCCGTAACGACTGGTATCGGGTCTACTGGTCCCGTAACGACTGGTATCGACTGTTATCGGGTCTACTGGTCCCCTAACGACTGGTATCGGGTCTACTGGTCCCGTAACGACTGGTATCGGGTCTACTGGTCCCGTAACGACTGGTATCGACTGGTATCGGGTCTACTGGTCCCCTAACGACTGGTATCGGGTCTACTGGTCCCCTAACGACTGGTATCGGGTCTACTGGTCCCGTAACGACTGGTATCGAGTCTACTGGTCCCGTAACGACTGGTATCGGGTCTACTGGTCCCGTAACGACTGGTATCGAGTCTACTGGTCCCCGCACCCTCGGACTCACCGTGGACTTGGTCACGTTGCCTCGCAGAGTGATGTTCTTGCTGTGCTTCTCGTTCGCCATGCGGATCCTCTGCTTGGCCACCATCTTGTCTTCTTTTTCCTCTTGTCTTCTTGGTGGTTTTTAGTCGTGTATTTATTCGCGAGCGGCTCTTTTCTTCTTCGTCTTCGACTCGTCTCGGTGACGCGGCTGACGGCTCGGGGCTTCTCTCTCTTGTCGACGTACTCACAATGGTTAAGCCGCGCCCACAAGCCAGACACTTCCTGAATGAAGCTACTGTGTGTCAAAATAAAGCTTCCGGTGCCCTCTTCCACAGTAAAGTTCTCACTGTGAGTCTTGTCTTTTGTCGGCGTGAGTTATTGATCACATTTCTAAGATCAACAAAGTAAAGGTTAGATTATGAGTAAAAATACATCCTAGTTCATTGTATCCAAAGCAGAGCTTAAAGCATCTAATTTGATTATTGATATATAGATTAAAAATCCATGATTCACTGAGAATAATCAGGTGGTGCAAGTAGTCACATACTTCGGTAAAAGTATTAATGCCAAGGTGTATAATATGTAATAATGATAATGATAATTATAATAAATGCTCTAAGTAATGTACTTTAAAGATGGACCTCATTCGAAATACTAATTTAATATACAATTACATAATAGTTACATAATTTATGAGTTGATAACACATTTCATTCTCAATCAGATTTTTGTAGAGCAGTAAAGTACAATATTTCCACTGAATTATGGTCCAAGTAGAACGTGGAATTTTGTATTGCTAATTATTTTAGACATACAGGAAATGTATCAAGGACACTTCGACATGGGACATGGAGCAGCCAGGTTTCGAACCGCCAACCCTGCAGTTCCCAGCGAACACTCCCTAATCCATGCACCACGGTCACGTGCAAAGACCCTCCATTGTACTATAAAAGCCGTTGTATTAAGTGAAATTACTTTCTTTGTTTCTTTGACTAAATACTTGAAGGTTACTGCTAGTGTTTCCTAATTCATAAAAGTATTTTCCTCAAACAACACGCGGCTTTTACTCTGGAAACGGAAGTGACTTTACTCTTAATGGCTCCTCAACAACTTGATGCATCATTGGACATAATAAATGAATAAAATCAACCTCTTGGGAATTTATTGAAAACATAACATGTATTTGTTGGTTGAAAGATGTATTCATTGTCAGAATATTAGGGTTAAACTCATTTGAACTGTTTTTAAATGACGTATAGAAGAGGTGAGGGGACCGTATGCTGATGTGGCACTAAGAGACCCGCCTACTTCTGGCCTCACGTATTTCCGGTTAGCGCCCTTTCTTGTTCCGGCACACGTAAACATGGCGCCCACCATCCCGCTGTTAGCAGGTGGGTAATTTAAGTTTACTGGGACCGTTTGTTGTGTTTGTATTACCGAGCAACCGGCAACCGGCAAACGGCAAAGGCCAGGCGCGCGCACACCAGCGAACCTGATTCGAGTCACTTCTTTTAGATGAAGAAGGATGGCGGCAAACTGTTCAAAACCAAGCATATTTAGTTGACACAGTTACGTCCCAAAGAGAAGTACAGACGTCATTGAATCAATATAGTCTGCCGATTTATTCCGTTGCATAAAATTCACAAGAGGAAATCCAATATGTTAAATGATCACCTTCTAAAGCGGGATCACGTGCTCTGAAAGCGTCAGAGAGTAGAAATGAGCCCTTGGTTCGGAACAAACACGGCATAAGCTCTGAAATCTGTTTCGTGTTAAAGACGATATTTCTGCCGAATGAAAGAGGCACGTTTGTTGGTACAGGACCAGTCTTCAATGTCATTTGATGTGACGGGTGATTAGTCGGTGAGCGCGGATATGTCTAATTCATGGATTTCCTTATGAATTCCGGCAGACATCGGATTTAGACCTCCCCAATTACGGTTCCATTCTTTCAGAGTAGATTTTAAACCACAAACGTGGTTTAACATCAATTTAATTCAGCTAAATAGATGAAGATTCAAAAACGTAAGTGTACATAAATGACATGAGTGTGTGTGTTTCAGTGCGTGGATCAGATGGCACGTCTCTCCTCTCTGGTCCTCCTTCGTGTGAGCAGCACTCCTCCTTCCAGAGGTAACACATCGCATTAGCATTAGCATTAGCATGTGTACACAAGTGTGTCTACACAGGTGGGACAGGTGTATCTTTGTGTCTCAGGGACGCTCGGCCCAGCAGGTGTGTTTCCTTCAGCAGAGACGGGACGCTGTTTGGCTGGTGCAACGGACTCAAGTAACTGTTCTATAATATTACTATTGTGCGTTATGTTCATATGATTATTGACAACTAACCGTCTGTCCACCTGTCAGTGTGTCTGTGGTCAAGTCTTCAGATGGCTCACTCGTCTCCACCTTCGACCTCCCGAAGGCAACGCTGCTGGATTTTTCTCCTCTCAACAACATTCTGGTCACCTGGCAACCGTACAGCAGTAAGAAGAAAGACAACAAGAGGACAATGAGACGACAACAAGACGACAAGACCCCATGACTTTTACTCAACACTTTGTGATCTGACGCTCTACATGTTGTTTCATAACGCCTCCATTAACATGTGTTGTCAGAGGCTAAAGACGGCGCTCAGGGGGAAGCGAATCTCCAGCTGTGGGACCTACAGAGCGGTCAGCTGATCAAAGCTCTGTATCAGAAGAAGTTGGACTCATGGTGATTATACACACACACACACACACACACACACACTCTGGGGGGTCGTGAGTCTCATATTGGAGCTCTGTGCCGTGATTGGCTGCAGGTGTCCCAGCTGGTCAGAGGACGAGAAGATCTCAGTGAGGAGCGTCAACAACGAGCTTCACTTCTATGAGAACAACGACTTCAGTAAGTAAACACCGTGTTTCCACCAGGGTCGTGTCCCAGACTACAGCTGACGCTTCCTCTCTCTCCAGACCTGATCGCCAACAAGCTCCACATGCAGAAAGTGTCGGACTTTGTTGTGTCCCCTGGAGGTCAGCCGAGCAAGGTGAGCAACCGGCAAAGGGAGAGCGGGAGGTTTAGAGCGAGTCCTCTTCCCATCCCGTCTCTGTCTGTTCCCTCCAGGTTGCCGTCTACGTCCCGGGCAGTAAAGGAGCCCCCTCGTTTGTCCGTCTGTACCAGTACCCCGTTCTGGGAGGACCTACTGCTGCTCTCGCCAACAAGAGCTTCTTCAAGGCCGACAGAGTCAGCATGCAGTGGAACAAGAAAGGTGGGAGAGCGGCCCGAGTCCAGGAGGTCCTGGTCCTTGGGCTGCGGTCCTGGTTGTCCTGGTCTTGGAGTGTTTTCTATAGCTGTCTCTGCAGGTCCTTGCGTGTCCCTAACGCTTCCTGTCCCTCAGGCTCTGCCGTGTTGGTGACGTCGAGTACTGAGGTAGATAAAAGTGGAGCTTCGTACTACGGAGAACAGACACTTCACTTCCTGTCGGTGAGCGGAGAGACGTCATTGGTTCAACTGCGTGAGTTCTGTTTGATCCCAATTAAAGTGTGTTGTAAACATCTTCACAGGATCTACTGGACTCAAATCTTTTCCTTCCAGCTTAGTTTGTAGAAATGATCCTAGCCGGTGAATGTGGGGAAATACCAGTCAATATGTCCAGTTATTATTGGTTTAATCCAATCGTTGAACTTGTTATTGAATCAGAAGTGAGCTCGTCGTAGAGAAAGAAGCTTTGTTGGGAGATGAAGGGAAATCATTTCTTCCAACTGTCCGTCTAACGAACCCTCGAGTCAGCTGACGCTGTGTCTCTGTTGGACCCAGAGAAGAGCGGGCCCATCTACGACGTGGTCTGGAGTCCCGGTTCTGCAGAGTTTTGCGTGGTCTACGGCTTCATGCCGGCCAAGGCCACCGTCTACAGCCTCAAGTGTGAGCCGCTGTTCGACTTTGGGACCGGGCCGCGGAACGCCGCCTACTACAGGTGATGCCTCGCCCACTTCCTCTTTGGTTCAGTGAGCCAATCAAAAGTAACTGTTGTGTAGAGGGCGGGGCTTCTCCTTGAGGTCGCAGCCACTCCGATTGTCTGACCTCCTGGTTTCAGTCCTCAGGGTCACATCCTGGTTCTGGCCGGGTTCGGAAACCTGCGGGGTCAGATGGAGGTCTGGGATGCCAAAAAGTACAAACAGGTGAAGAACAAATGTTAATGATTTGCATTGTTGTTATTAACATGGGATCAATGAGGGAGTCCTGATGAGCAGGTACCGGACCCCCTGCAGGCAGAAGGTCGTTCCTCTCTGACCCGTACGGCCGTACGGTCATAGAAAACATCATGTCGTCATCGTGTCACGTCATGGAAATGTGTTCTACGTTCATGTGGTTGATTTAAGAGACGCTCTCACATTGTGGTAACTGAACGGTTCAGTAGCTCATGAATCATCACTGTGCCTGAACATTTAACCGTCGGTGGCCACATGTGGAAAAGTCCACGCCATGAGTCCCGACAGACAAAGACGAGCAGAATGTACGTATATTAGTAAGACATTCCGAACGCTGCGAGCCGTGCTGCAGGAAGCCGACACGCCCCTTTTGTTCCTCGTGTTGTTTGTCATCCGTCTGACACGTGACTTCATTTCCTTAAGCGAATGACAGCAGATCTTTTCCTTTAGTTTTGTCTTTATTTTACGCAGCAAAGTGTCAACTTAATAAACTATTAATCAATTCTGTCACACTGTAGATAAACGATGCAGCTCTTCTGTGTTGTTCTGCTGCCTTCATCACGTCATACATGGAGACGCACACGGAGCGTCAATCCAACATAAATCTTTCCATTTTTGTTCCATATCTTCAGTTCCTGCACAATGAGCATAAATTAAATGATTAATGCAAAAGTCCTGAAAATCCATGGGTCAAAATGTGTATGAACTCTGTGAAACCTTCTCTCCTCACAGGTGTCCAAACCTGAGGCGCCGGACGCCACCCACTTCTCTTGGTGTCCGGACGGCGAGCACGTTGTCACGGCGACGTGCTCTCCCCGGCTGCGAGTGAACAACGGGTTTAAGATCTGGCACTACACCGGCTCTGTGCTGCACAAGCAGGAGGCGGAGCCCGGCTGCCAGCTGTGGGAGGTCCGCTGGCAGCCGGCGCCCGAGGGCAGCTTCCCCGGGCGGCCCGTCAGGTACCAAGCGGCGCCCAGCCAGCTGGGGACGACACAGGCCACGCCCACACAGGCCTACCGCCCCCCTGCACTCAGACACCTGCCAGCCACACCCAGCTCCAAACTGGTGAGCAGACGGCCCTGGACTGGGTTCCCCTCCATCACACTCCTCACATAGTGTGATGTTGATTTGAAGAGGAAGACGACGATGATTCATTTCACTCTTTTGTTTGTCAGCATGAGGAGGAACTTCCTCAGAATCTGCGGCCAGGAGAGAAAAGTGTCTCTAAATCAGCTTTGAAGAATCAGAGGAAACGAGAGGCCAAGAAAGCCAAACAGGTGACCGGATCTCAGCCAATGGGAGTCCTCTAAAGTTAGGACCAGGTCACCCGATGTTAGCCAATCAAACGGCTTTTCTTATCAAATGCATTTACATGATACATTAATATGTATTAATAAACATTTAATGATGATTATTTTGCAGGAGTTGAAGCCTAAAACTGAACCTCCATCTGACCCCGCCCACATCATTACCAGCCAGTTAGAGCCGAGCTGTGGCGACCCCGAGACGGACAAGAAGATTAAGAATGTGAAGAAGGTGAAGGATCAGTCCGTCATTTATCAGACGCTTTTATCCAAAGCGACGTCCAATAAGTGCATTTAACCACAAGGACACAAACTCAGAAGAACAAGAAAGTGTGATTTCATCAAATAAGCCGATGTACAACTTGCTGTAGATAAGAACCGTTATAAGTCCAATGTAAGTGCTGCAGTTAGTTGGTGTGTTAGTGGAGGTAGAGTCTGAAGACGTGTGTCTTTAGTCTGAAGATGTGAAGGCTCTCTGTGGTCCTGATGTCTTCAGAGACCTCCTTCCACCATTTAGGAGCAGGACAGCAAAGAGTGGAGATCTAGTCGAGTGTTTTGCTCTCAGTGAGGAGGAACAAGCAGTTTATCACATGCAGAGCGGAGAGGTCAGAGGTCGGGATGTCGGGTTGGACCAGGTCCTGGATGTAAGCTGGACCCCATACATTCACAGGAGGGTACGTGAGCACCAGTGGTTAGAACTGGATGAGCCACCGGTACCAGTGAAGAGAGCGGAGGAGTGGAGGAGTGAGGGAGAACTTAGGAAGGTTAAAGACCAGTGGAGCTGCTGCATTCTGGATGAGCTGCAGAGGTGGAATGGTGGTAGCAGGAGACCTGCAGGAGAGAGTTACAGGAGTCCAGGAGGGAGACGACAAGAGCCTGAATCAGTACCTTCTGAGTGAGAAGAGGACGTGTTCTCCTGATGTTGTAGAGCGAGTATCTACAGGATGGTGTTGTCAGTGATGTTGGAGTCAGGGAGAGTCGGCTGTCGACGTCACGCCGAGGTTCCTGCAGTCAAAGTGGGCGTTAACACGGAGTCTCAAAGTTAACAGTCAGGTTCTGTGAAGGAGAATCTTTCCCCAGAAAGAGAAATAGTTCCGTCTGTCGGGGTTGATTGTCAGATGGTGGGCGGATCCACTGAGATGTCAGTCAGACAGGCAGAGATCCGAGGGAGGGAAGGAGAGGATTAGTTGGTGTCATCGGCGTAGCTGTGGTAGGAGAAGCCATGCGAGCGAATGACAGCGCAGAGAGAGTTGGTGTGTCCTGTGTTCTGATTGGTCAGGAATGTCTTCCAGAAACTTAAAGCCATCGAGGAGCTGAAGGACCAACGGGCTTCTGGAAAAGTTCTACAAAATAACCAGGTGATACACATTAATACACACACATACATTAACACACACACTAAACTAATGATATTTCATCTGTCTTTCACTCTAGTTGATGAATTGATTGATTAAAGATTATTGATCAGCGGTTGATGTAAGGTGGTCAGCACTCTATCTGAGGGTTTGTTTGATTTCCTCAGCTGGAGAAGTTGCAGAAAGAGGATCAGCTGCTGAAGGAGCTGGAGGAGCTCCAGATTGAACCATAGAAGACGCTGCAGGCCACGCCCCCTCTGTTTACTCACACACACAAACACACGTACACACACAAACATGTACACACACATACTATATCCTAAAGAAGTTCAAGGCTGCATATATTGTTGTTTCTTTGGTGGGCGGAGCTTGGGTAAGGAAGGGTGTGGTTTGTTGGAGGATTGGATGGGGTCACCATCCCCCCATTCCTCTTTCCATCAGGTGTCTGTCCAAAGGATTCTGGGAAATGTAGTTCAGTGTGCTATGCGTCCAAAGCCCTGTTGCTATGCAACATCTGTACAGATGCTGAAGCCTTTAATAGTGGTCTTTTCAAAATAAAAGCCTGGATGAAACAGTTTGTTTTTCAGTCATTTTGTTTCCAGACTTTTCTCCGTGAGACATCCAAAGACCTCGGAACTCTGCTCCCGCTGTGGGAAGGGTTAAAAATGTAACGTAAGTCGCTTTGGATAGCTAAATGACAGAGCCGAAGAGGTTTTTTTTGGGGTGGCCGGCCAGCCTTTCTGGGACCAGAGTGAGACCAGGAGAAAAGGAATGTTGTGATCTTCACAATAAAACATCTTTGATGTGACGTGACAAGCCAGTCAGCATTGAGATATCTACAGTCTTCTGACTGCCGACACTGGAGTATCGTTATTAGGGTCCTTGCTATGACTAGTCGTAGAGAACCTATTGCATTTCAAGGAATTATTATTCTGACAAACTAAGGGCCTTTTTGGGTGCTTTATCATATTCAAAAAGATGTTAAATTTGGCATGCATATTACATCACATGTCATTTATCTGATGCTTTTATCCAAAGCGACTTACAATCAGTGCATTCAACCATAAGGACACATCTACAACTCGCTGTAGAGAAGAACCATTATAAGTCCAGTGTAAGTGCTACAGTTAGTGTGTTAGTGGAGGTAGAGTGTAAAGAGGTGTGTCTTTAGTCTGAAGATGTGAAGGCTCTCTGTGGTCCTGATGTCTTCAGAGACCTCCTTCCACCATTTAGGAGCAGGACAGCAAAGAGTGGAGATCTAGTCGAGTGTTTTGCTCTCAGTGAGGAGGAACAAGCAGTTTATCACATGCAGAGCGGAGAGTGCGGGTCGGGATGTCGGGTTGGACCAGGTCCTGGATGTGAGCTGCAGATGCAGGAGCCCCTTGTGCACCTTTTCACCCCTCCTTGCGTGCGTCGACCCATTTTTCTAGACTAGCGTCAAAAGCTACGCGAGCATTGCGTCCGCCCGTAGTCATTAGTGAAAAGTCACTTTAATGACTTTCACACTTTGGAGGTTGACGCTGTGACGGTTTTATATACAGTTTATACTTCATATTATGAACAGAAATGGATCGGTGAGCTCAGGTAGACCAGTTATGAACCTGAAATATCACAAGTCAGTGATACAGAATAAATACACAAAAAACTGAACCTGCTTTGGTTTTGTTGTGTGATTATAAATGAACTTTACATTTAGTTGTGTTTTATGGAGCAGGAGGAAGCATCAAGCTGACGGAGAACGATGTGTGTGGTGACATTAAGCTGCTGTAGCGTGGACATAGTCTGTTATATTTTACAGTTTAAATAGTTCGTATCCTATGCAAGAAAAAAGAAAAGTCCCTGCATACAAGTTAATAAATGTGTTATGTTGTTTTCTATTAACATTAATGGAATCTCCTCTGCCTTAAGATTGCAATATTACTTTTAGCTGAAAGTAATTCTAAATTAGTAAAGTATCATACATTAACTGATTTAATATGAATTTAAAATAACTGGAAAATGTTCTTCTCTCAGCCTGAAATATATGATGCTCTGGAGGAGAAGCGTATCTTCCTAAATTAAATGAAATACGAAGAGGTTTATCTGCTTTATCTCTACGTTATACGTTTTTCAGGTGTTAAGTTTTTTTTTTTGTTAAGATCAGCAGGTTGCTAGGCAACGGGAGCAGCGGAAGTAGAGCTGATGACGCAGCCGGAAGTAACCCCCGTAGGACAGACAGACAAAGACCGCTCGGTTCAGCCTGTGCGGTTGCTGAAGGACCAGCCGAGGTCTACGAAGGCTACAAGGATGCAGCCTGGCGACTTTGAGCGTCTCCGCATTGGGTTTTGACAGAAGAGAGGAAGTGGTTTATACCAGACTAGGATTAGCTCATACAAGTCTTAATTCCAACGAGACTGAATCAAATATTTTGTTGTTTCTGAATGATTCAGGTCTAATGAAAAGAATCTAAGATATATTTTTATTATATTTTTGAAGTCCCGTTACACCCTCCTGTATAGTAGGTGGCGGTATACGCAATTATCGCAGTAACCCGCCAATAAGCAGCAGAAGAAGAAGAAGAAGAAGAAGCAGCAGCAGCAGCAGCAGCAGAAGAAGAAGAAGAAGAAGAAGAAGAAGAAGAAGAAGAAGCAGCAGCAGCAGCAGCAGAAGAAGAAGAAGAAGAGCTCTCACGGTGAGCTGAGCGGCGGGAGGTTCGCGCGTTTCCACCGATCGCCACTACTTTGTTTGTTGCTGTTGTTTTGATCGTTTACGCCAATCGGGACGGTTTACGGCGTGACGCGACACAGTGCGTCACAGGAAACACGTGCCCGCAGGGCAGCGGAGGACTGCACCGGTTCGTAGTTCGTCAGGACCAGGGTCCAGACCGGGGTCAGGACCAGGGTCCAGACCGGGGTCAGGACCAGGGTCCTGACGAACTACGATCTATGGAGCCCTGCGAGGCGAGAAAGCACAACAAACTGTGGGGAAGAAGCAGAATTAGTGGTGTGCATTAATAAAACGTGGATCATTGTAGACTGAGAGAGTGAGATTAGTATTAGTCTGTGTTATCAACCACCTGTCAGGTAGTGATGGATGAGCGTCCCTCGTCCAGTGCTGTGGCGGTCAGCCTGTGTGACTCTGCCCCCCTGCTGTGGCGGGTGGATGACCTGCAGGCGGTGCGGTCTCAGGGTCTAGTGGGGGCCCTGCTAGGTTCACTGCCCCGGATCCCCCGACAGAACCTCAGACTGGGCCGACCGCTGCTGCTGCTGCCGGAGGAGGAGGAGCTTCTGACTGAGCGGCGGGCTGCTGCTGCTCTACCCGTCTACCAGGTGTGTGTGTGAACAAAGTTTACCCAGATTCATTCTAAAGAAGCGTCACAAGGTCTTCAGGTGAGTTTGGTTTGTTGTTGGCAGGATGGAGAGGGGGCGGAGCTTCGTCTGCAGGTCAAGCAGCACCTGGAGGACCAGAAAAGGAGCTATGAGGAGCAGAGCGTCCTTGCGCTGGAGGACAGGAAGGCAGCGCTGCTGCGAGCCATGACATCATCACATACAGGTGAGTCCTGGTCACCTTGAAGTCATTAGGTACAGGTGAGGCCGTTATGTCCGTCCCTGTATCTGCTCAAACAGTTGTGGTCCTCTCAGAGTCTGGCGATGAGGCTCTGCAGAGCCGGCTGGAGGCTCTGGACCGGAGCTTCACCTTTCCCAGTTCGGCGCTGGCAGTCCAGGTGAGCACGGCAAGGGCGGGACTGTCCTATCGCCCGGAGGCCCGGGCCACCCTGCACGCCAGCCGGCCACTCAGAGGGCAGGAAGAGTCGAGCTGCCACGCTGCCAGGTACCAGGTGTTCAGAGACCTGAGGGGGCGGGGCTTCTACTTGACTTCAGCCGGAAAATTTGGAGGACACTTCCTGGTTTATCCAGGTGACTATGGAGCTTTAAAGGAAACTTTTGTTAATACGAATAATAAAAACAAATACAAATATTTGTTCACTTTCTCTTGTTGACTGTAAGAAAATTTAAAAAAACATCTGGAGATCAAATTGTCAACAAATAAATAACCAGGTGAATTAATTTATTATTACGTTTTTTTCATTTGAAGCTCATGATTGGTCCCTTAAAGGGAATGTTGATGGACCAAAAGATAAGGATCCCTACGGTTTCTACCTTGTTTTTTCCTAGTTTATTTTTATTTTTTAGTAATTCCTCTGCTAATGTGAGGCCAATTTGTGATTTTGGGCGATATAAATTAACTGAATTGACTCAGCTTCTGGTCCCTTATTGAGGAGGTTGATGGAGCAAGTTCTTCTCTAACCCTCAGGTGACCCTCTTCGTTTCCACGCTCACTTCATCGCCGTCTGCCTGTCCCTGGAGGAGCCTGTCTGTCTTCTGGACCTCCTCGCTGTGGCCCGTCTGGGCTCCAATGTGAAGAAGACGGTCCTGCTCTGCTCGCCGGGGCCGGAGGGCCGGGTTCAGTACACCTCATTACAGTGGAGCGGGATGGTGTAGGGGACTAATCAATACTCAGACCGGATTTTTTTTTCACCCCAAGTCTTTAAGGATCCGAAGAAGAAACCGCATGACCTCACGAAATAAAGACCTGGACCTGATTAACCCGGAGTCCGTCGTTTGTTCTGTCCTAAAAGAATAAAAGTAGTAATGTCTCATGAAGAAGCACAGGACCCGGGATCAGGTGAGGAATCTTTAATACACACAGTGAATCAGGTGGTCACAGACCCCCTCCCCCTCTGGTCCCTAGGGGTCCAGACTGGATCAGGTGCGTCAGGACTAGACTCTTAAGATTGGCCTAAAAACCTCTGGATTCAGACTGTGACCCATTTCTTTTATATTATTATAGTTTATTTTGACCAGGTTTTAATGACTGTTTTCTGGTTTGTTAAATACATTCATCATAAATATTCAAAGATTATATAATAGTGCTTAATTTATTAGGGATTCACGCCTCGATATCCCGTCCAGTCGATGGCGGCCCCGTCCCATTTGGTCCTGATGGTCATCTCCAGAGACCGGTTCTCCTCTGAGCGCCTAACGGGGGCCTCCCAGTGGTGAGGGTGAGTATCTGCAACAGAGAGCGGCGAGCTGGTCAGACCCAGAGCAGCCCCCCTCCCCCCAAAGGGGACCCCGGTCCTCACCCACAGTCAGCTGGGTCGTGGTCCCCTGGCAGCTCTGCCCGCTGAAGTAGAAAAGATGGAACCGGTGTTCCATCCTCCAATCAGAGAGCAGCGAGCGCTTCAGCCCGAACAGCACAGAGAAACTGCTGTTGATGCAGCAGATCCACACGGGGTACCGGGGGGTCTTCAACATGCTGCCCACCTGAGGACGGGGGGAGGGAGGACAGACCGTCTATACTGTATCTCAGAGTAAATGCTGTACTTTCGTCTGACACTAGTTTATTTACACATTCAGATTATTAATCAACTTAATAAATTAAGTCCATCCATCTTCAGCCGCTTATCCGGGGTCGGGTCGCGGGGGCAACAGCTCCAGCAGGGGACCCAAACTCCCCTTTCCCACATCTACCAGCTCTGACTGAGCTAGCAGCTCCAGCCTGGAACGCCTCCCTCACCAGACCAGACCACCTCAACTGGCTCCTTTCGACCCAAAGGAGCAGCGGCTCTACTCCGAGCTCCTCGCCCGCTCCCTAAGGGAGACGCCAGCCACTCTCCTGAGGAAACCCATTTGGGCCGCTTGTACCCGTGACCTAGTTCTTTGGGTCATGACCCGTCCTTCATGACCACAGGTGAGGGTAGGAACGAAGATTGACGGGTAGATCGAGAGCTTTGCCTTCCGGCTCAGCTCTCTTTAACTGTAGACCCTCCTCAACTGGAGAAGGCGTATGACCAGGTCCCCCCAGAGATAATGTGGGAGGCGCTGCGGGAGTACGGGGTGAGGGAGTCCCGACTTGGGGCCTTTTTGGTCGGGTCGGCCTTCGCCAGGGCGGCACCTTGTCACCAGTCCCGTTTGTGGTTTTCATGGACGGGATATCGAGGCGTGAATCCCTAATAAATGAAGCACTATTATATAATCTATGAATATTTATGATGAATGTATTTAACAAACTGAGTGCAGCAGAGCCAGAATACAGTCATTAAAACCTGGTCAAAATAAACTATAATAATATAAAAGAAATGGGTCACAGTCTGAATCCAGAGGTTTTTAGGCCAAAGTGTTGCGTTTACGTGCTGAGGGAGACACATCTGCGTAGTATTTCACTATGCAAGATGAGTACTTTTGGTACTTAATACGGGAGACTGAAGTACCTGTGGGAGTCGTCCTCCTTCCATCTGCTCCCGGCTCCAGTGGAGATATCCAACATCTCCTCGGGACAGGAGGCCCTGCAGGGGATGCTCCAGAGGATGTCCGTCCTCCCCAAGGGACCGAGTCCCGTTGAAGACATTCGGACTGGCCTTTCCTGTCAACAGCAGGTTCAGCAAGGCCTGCAGAGACCGAGCAGGAGGGCACCTGTAGATCCAGGACCAACAGGGCCTTGAGGAGAACCAGTAGTGTGTCCTACAGCAGGGGAGTTCTCACCTGACGGCATACAAAGTTTCCCACCCTGAGGTACAGCAGGTGGGAGGTGGTGGAGTCCAGGTCCTCCTTCAGCCTGTGAGAAAGAGGCCAGACTATCTTCATCATCTCTGAAAATGAACTGACGGTTTAAGTTTATTGTTCAAAGTTTGTTCTTTTAGGATTTTACAGATTTTTTTTTTTCTACCTCTGTCCTATCAGCTGGAAGACACCTGATAAGTGAGAGGGCTTCTCACCTGTTGACTGTCCGGGAACAAATAAGGCTGTACAGGAACAGGATGACTCCATGACTCCCCTCCTCTGTGAACTTCATCATCATCATCATCATCATCATTCTCATCATCATCGTCTTTACGATCACTTTGGTACATATTGATTATTGAGCCAGCTGGAAGAAGAAGAGGATGGACTCACACACTGAATGTGATCCAGGATGAACTTCTCCACATCTTCCTTTGCGTTAAACGTAAAAAGCTGCAACTGAAGGAAGTTTCAAAAGTATCAACTCTTGTTTCAATGTTTAAAATGATACAACTCTTTGTTAATTGTCAAATTTAAAAAAGACTAATGCTATATGGGAAGACCCAAAATAAATGCTACAGTACTAATGACCTCACTGAGACTCTCTGCAGTGGCGGCTGGTCCATAGAGGCCAATGGGGCCCTCTGGACCCTCCATGGACTTTACAAGTTATATTAAAAATGCATTTTACAAATGTAATGTAAATGTAAGTATGTTTCTATTTGTGTTTGAAACATGGAACATAGATAGTAATACTTGTGAATTAAGATATCTGCGCAAAATGTATGCTTTTCCTGCAGGTCCTCTGTGTCCGCTTGTCCCAGTTGATCACTGATCCGGACCATGAGGGACATTTAATACTACATAACACGAGCGACCACCGGCAGAGTCCTTCAAGAAGACCCGACCCGAACTCTGTACGAGACAAGAACAGCTGGACCAGATCAGCCGCAGATAAATGACGCTTATATATATATACATGTAGTGTATATATATATATTATATAATATATTATATATATTATATAATATATATATATATATATATATATATATATACACATGTATATATATACACATGTGTATGTGTATATATATATATATATATTCATTAACATACTGAATTGTATGAATAAGATGTCCTTTTTATGTTTGGAATAAATGTTAAATATATAACTGCAAAGTTGCGTGTTTGATTTTTTTGCATTGAATCATACTGAGATGTTTACTGATGCTGATTGGCTGGCCCACTGATGACATCACTCAGGTACCCTCTCTGTGAAGTTGTCCAGCTTGTAGTCCAGGTGAGGTGTGATGGAGTATTCTTGGGTTACCAAGGTGACGGTGGCTTCGCTTTCTTGGCCAGCCAACCAGAGGCTGTCGGCCAGCACCGTTGCCAAAGCTCCGTTCTGCTCCTTCTGTCCGACGGTGAGACTGAGAAAGGGTGGACCAAATAACAGCTGTAACCCTGATGACGGTAACAGGAGGTGAGACGAGTACTGTTTCCCACTCTGGTTTCTCTGAGGTCATAACAGAGTCGTGTTATTATTCATGTTGTAACTATGACGAGGCGGCGCTCTAATGACGCATTGCTGCTGTGCTGCTGCTCTTTCTTGACCTCTTGCGTAACGGTTGTGTTTTCTGTGTGACATCCTCCCGGCTACCTGTGGGAGGTATCGCCTTTATTCAGCATTAGGTTATGTGATGATGGAGGAGTTCTCACCTGTGCAGCGTCTGTCCGTCCGAAGCGCTCTGCCGAAGGAACAGCAGGTGTTTAATGATCCGGGCCTGGATCACCATCTGAATGGCTTGAGCCCCGCCCTGAAACATACACCTGACCAGGTGAGACCTCCCCTGAGGGGCTGACACCACCACAACAGCTGCACCACGGCAGTAGAACCTCACGCTGTCGGTCTTCAGAGCGTAAGAAACCTCAGAGTCCGGCTCTCTGAACTGAAAGAAGGATTTCCTCCACTCGTAATTGAAGACATGAAACGTTCCACCGAGCAGAATCTTCCTCAGACTCTAAACGTTGGGAACAAGCAGAGAGAGGAAGTCTGAGCCAGGAGACCTGATCTCTCCTGATTGGAGCTCACTGGTCCTGATCGTCTCACCTCGGTCAGCTGGGGGGTCACCGGGGTTCCTCCAAGGTCTGGAGAGACCACCAGATTTAGTGGGATGGGGCAGAGGTTTGGGAGAGTCCTGCAGGGGGGAGGATGCTCTTCTTGCTCCTCCACCTTCCCCACGTCCACCAGCCTTTGAGGCACACACACACACATACACATATATATGTGTGTGTGTGTGTGTGTGTGTGTGTATCCAGGATTCAATAAGTTCAGAAGAGTCTTAGCCCCGCCCCCAAATGCTCTCATTAGCTGGGACGTGCGATGACGCTCCTCCCAATACAACCGATAACGTGTTAATGTGCCCAGCACTAAAATACAGTATACAGATATTTAAAATAACTTTTAACTTTTGTTGATCTTTATACATCATGTTATAAATAACTATATTTTTCTGTAAAATGTAATACAACAAATGAATTGTTTTATTTAAACTTTCCTGCAGCTCCGCAGGTCAGACACCTGATCCAGAATCTGTTGTAGTTCCCCCTCCATCTGATCACACACACACACACACAAGTTAGGCACACACACACACAGACACACACACACAGACACACATACAAACACATTTACACACTCATACCAACACTCAGACTCATATACGCACAGACACAAAGGAATAACTGTAGATATATAATAATAATAGTAATATTTCATTATTCATTAAATCTAGTCAGAGATGTCAAATATAAGTAAATATATTATCATTAAATAGTATTATTATTTATATCATCACTTATTTTTATCACAAACATTCAATTTCTCAATGAGACTTTAAATGAATGTTTATTTTATATCATCAACTCTCTGATCTGAAAAAGGAGGAAGACTATTGAATATTATATTATTGAACATTAAAATATTAAAGTGCAGCAGCAGATCTGAGATCAGATTACTACTATTTGTTTTTTTCAGTTTACAGTATTCAAAGTCTAAATGTTTTAGAAAGAAAAGAAGCTCTTACCTTCACTTGAGTGACACTTCACTGGAGAGCCGACGCTGTAATGCACACACACACACACACACACACACACACACACACACACACACATATATATACACGCTGAGACACACACACACACACACACACACACATATATATACACGCTGAGACACACACACACACACACACACACACACACACACACACACATATATATACACGCTGAGACACACACACACACACACACACACACACACATATATATACACGCTGAGACACACACACACACACACACACACACACATATATATACACGCTGAGACACACACACACACACACACACACACACACACACATATATATACATGCTGAGACACACACACACACACACACACACACACACATATATACACGCTGAGACACACACACACACACACACACACACACACATATATACACGCTGAGACACACACACACACACACACATACACGCTGAGACACACATTATTCACACTGCAATACAAACACACACAAACACTCAAAAATCTAAAACATTCTTTAATTTTCATAATTCATTAAAGTACTTTCAGTAAAATGTAATTAATATAAAAACAGATTTTCACTATGACTTGCAAATAATATGAAGTTCTACCTTGAAATGAATCACATTCATAACGCTAAACAACCTTAATAACACAATTAGCATTAATAACACATGTTAATATTAATAACACAAATAACATAATTTAATTCATCAGCAGAAAAGAAAACTAAACACATTTTGTTATATAGACTTTTACATTAAATAGATTATAAACCAAGAATTATTAAGTTCATTATTATATAATGTTAATATATGTGTGTGTGTGTGTGTATACACACACACACACACACACAGAGGGAGTATTGTCGTGGTCTTTGAGGACCTGAAGGTCCAGCAGAGTCTCTGTCTGCCAACACGCGGATCCGATCCGATCCTTTAATTGTCTGTTTCTATTGAACAAGACGCCTCCCCGACGTTGGGCCGCTCGCTCACGATGATCCGTGTCTCCATCAGACCGGATCCTTTAAATCATTGTCTCGTGTCAACACGTCTACAGTGTCGGTGTCACTGCAGGAGACAAGATAAAGACCTGGACCCTTCAGACGGCTTCAAAGAGGAGACGAGCTGCTGTTGCGTAACTCACTAGCTGCTATCGGCTTAGACTGCCGGGGGACTTCTGATGACACACCGAGCTCCTCTCACGCTCTCGTTCTACCATAATCCACGTTATATTAATGCACATGACTAATTCAGCTTCTTTCCGGGAGTTTTTTGTGCTTTCTCCCCTATCAGGTCTCCGTAGATCGTGGTTCCTTCGGGACCCTGGTCCTGACACCTACCGTGGCCATGCTGACGCCTGCTGCTGCCATCATCATCATCATCATCATCATCATCATCATCATCATTATTATCATCATTATTTTAGATATTAATCATATTACTGTACTCATAAACCAACATTACCCTCTCCTTAAGTCTCTGTGCTCTCCCTCCCCACAGGCTTCTGTGGATGGTGGTTCTATCTGATGGTGCTTCTATGTGATGGTGGTTCTATGTGATGGTGGTTCTATGTGATGGTGGTTCTATGTGATGGTGGTTCTATGTGATGGTGGTTCTATCTGATGGTGGTTCTATGTGATGGTGGTTCTATCTGATGGTGCTTCTATGTGATGGTGGTTCTATCTGATGGTGGTTCTATGTGATGGTGGTTCTATGTGATGGTGGTTGTATGTGATGGTGGTTGTATGTGATGGTGGTTGTATGTGATGGTGGTCCTATGTGATGGTGGTTCTATGTGATGGTGGTTCTATGTGATGGTGGTTCTATGTGATGGTGGTTCTATGTGATGGTGGTTCTATCGGATGGTGGTTCTATGTGATGGTGGTTCTATCTGATGGTGGTTGTATGTGATGGTGGTTCTATGTGATGGTGGTTCTATGTGATGGTGGTTCTATCTGATGGTGGTTCTATGTGATGGTGGTTCTATCTGATGGTGGTGGTCCCTGCAGGGGTCCTGCTGTGCGTCTGGTTTACTACTCACAGTTACTTGAATCATCTCTGTCATATAGTCTCATGTATTATACATTGTTCATTCTGTACACATGACATCCATTGTTGTTGTCCATCAGGAGACGGATCCTCCTCTGACGTTCTCCTTAAGGTTTCTTACCTTTTTTCCCTCTTGGAAGGGTTTTTTCATTGTTGGGGAGTTGTTCCTGTGCCGATGGAGGGTTTCTGGACAGAGGATGTTGTATGTGTACAGACTGTAAAGCCCTCTGAGGCAAATTTGTAATTTGCAATTTTGGCCTCTACAAAAATATTATACTATTAGATTATGAGTTCATTAATGTTAGGTAGGGAATTAACTAACATTGATTCCTGTGTTGAATAAAAGTCTTTCCTCCCCACAGGCTTCTGTGGATGGTGGTTCTATCTGATGGTGGTTCTGTGGATGGTGGTTCTATCTGATGGTGGTTCTGTGGATGGTGGTTCTATCTGATGGTGGTTCTGTGGATGGTGGTTCTATCTGATGGTGGTTCTGTGGATGGTGGTTCTATCTGATGGTGCTTTCTTCTCTTTTTTCCCCATCAAAGGTTATTCCATTTTTTGGGGAGTTTTTCCGGTGCCGATGTGAGGCACAGGAAAAACAGTCTGTAACAGTCTGTAAAGCCCTCTGAGGCAAATTTGTACCCATTTTACCCACTTAACACTTTAACCATTAAATCAACAACATTGTAATTGTTTGATAACTCACTAGCTAACATCAGTTTGATTATAAATGTTAGTTAACACATAACGTTACCCGATGCTAACATTAGTTAATGACAGTTATTGGAGTTTATCGCTATGCAGAGTCTTGAGTTAATGGTGGTTCTTCAGCCTTTTGTCCTTCAGAGGCTTCCGTCTTCCGTCTCTCAGTACATGAGGTCTGCGGCCCCCCCGCTGGGGGCCGACTCCTTGCCCCCCCGGAAAGGGAACTGGACTCCAGCCAGTCGGATGAGCGAGAAGTTGAGTCCGTGCAGGAGGAAGACGAGGAAGAAGAGCCAGAAGCAGAGGTCATAGCGCTGAGTGTAGGTCTGGAAGACGAAGTTCACCTCGTTGAAGTTGGCAATCCGATGAGAGAGATGATGGATGTTGACCTCCGATGCAAAGAGAACCATCACCAGACAACTGCTCAGCCCTGAAGCACAGACAGGACGCTGTGTTAACAAGGGTTCTGATGCTGATGTTGTTATTCCACTAGTATAAATGTTATACTAGACTAAATTTTCAACTAGTATAGATGTTATGGCTTGCACTAAAATAAAGGCAATTCTAGCGTTGAGAGGATACTAGTGGTGTTCTCAGTAGATAGGATGGGGTAGCTGTTTCAGGTCTCCTGCCTCGGACAGCTCACACTATCTTCTTCTACAACATTACATTAAAGGTCATTTAGCAGACGCTTTTATCCAAAGCGACTAACATTACACTTTAAACCCACATTTTGCCCGGGGAGCAATTAGGGGTCAGGTGTCTTGCTCAGGGACACTTCGACTTGAGACATGGGGCAGCCCGGACTCAAACCACCAACCTTGCGGTCCCAGCACACCCGCTCTACCCCCTGCGCCACAACGACCCCCTGAACATTCAAACCTCATCGTGAACCTCCCTCGAGTTTGGCTGTTGTCCCAGAATGCATTGCGTAACCTGACGTTAGCTCATTACAACAGTTAAGTCTAAACTGATTGTCTTCATCAGGTTATAAACTAAGTATTTAAAGTGCTTGATTAAAGCACTGAAGACATGCTTGAGCATGACACGTGAGTATGAGTCACAACACCTTAAACTAGTACTAAGTACTACTTATACTACTGGTATCAGTGGTGGTACTAGTACCACGTGATGTCTCACAGCTGATGAAGCTCCACAGGTAAAGTCCCAGGGGGCCTTGCAGCGTCTCGTACGGTCGGCCGAAGGCGTTGAAGAAAAAGAAGCCGGTGACCACTGAGGAGAAGAGTATGACGACACCACAGAAGAAGATGACGAACACGTGGAGGACCACCGGGATGGCGCTCAGCAGGTCTGGGAAGACTGGGAGAGAATGTGAACATGAATATATGAAAATTTAAAGAGGCTTTTCTTTTGCTGCTTTATTAACGAACAGAGAGAACAGCAGAAGGCATGATGCCCTCTCTCTGGTGGGGTATGTTGGTCCTGTGAAAAATGATGTATACTAATGATGCTTTGAAAATGATTTAATTCTATCAGTTTACAAAAACAAAGTGAGCGAACGGTGGTTCTATCTGATGGTGGTTGTCCCTGCAGTGGTCCTGCCGTGCACCCGGCTTAGTACTCTCAAAATTGTTGTATGAAATTAATTGATTCCCACACCTTTTCATGAACATCCGGGGAAAAACTCCAGCGGAGTTATTTCCAACATTTCTTCCTCCTTCTGTAGAATTACTGGACATCCTAGTCAAAGGTGTGCTCGCCGTAGGAAAGGAAAACAGGCCAGCAGGTGGGTGCAACTCCGCAAGAGTGGTTCTCGCACACCGCTGCCAGACATCTTTCTTGCCTGCTTCAAGGCCTCCACCATCATCCCTGTCCCCAAGAAGCCCAGGATCACAGGACTCAATGACTACAGGCCCGTCGCCCTGACCTCTGTAGTCATGAAGTCTTTTGAACGGCTAGTCCTGACCCACCTGAAGTCCCTCACCGACCCCCTCCTGGGGTCCGTTTCAAGAAGCCGGTTTAGAGGAAAAAAAACTAGAGAGTTTGTTAACCCTGAGATCCTTCAGCCATACATCCAGACCCACTGGCAGGGGTTTTCTCTTTACCCTTTTTCATCTTCCACCCCACTGTCTTTCAAATTCCATGCTATAACAGTTACTCACCCGGTGAAATTAAAAAGTTTACCGTCCGCCAGGCTCCTTGGGTCATTTCTTGGAAGAACTGGACATTCTCCTGTCCAACTTCCCTGAAAATGTTGCATGTTCATACATCAAGAACTGAGCTGCACTGTTTGTCTGTTCTGACGCAGTCAGGCAGAAAACTGGTTAGTGAAGGCTGACTGCTCTCGTTAACTGGGACCAGTAAACACTCTGAGCTCTGCTCTCTGGTCTGTGGTCACAATGTCACATGGTCACGTCTAAGGCTTGACAGCACCTGCCCACCAGTTAAACGTGGGTAGAATTCGGCTGTGGCGGGTAAAGCAGTTTCTCTCACTAGCCACCCATTCAATATCTCTCTCTGTTTTGTATTGTAGTGTAATGGCGGTTATTAATGTGTGATGAGTGAAAAAACTCGCTCGGTCACATTGGTGGCAGCGGTGGTTCATGTAAACCGACTACGGAGGACCTCAACGTGAGTGTGCACTTCCTTAGTTAGCCTAACCGTCCCAGTTTGGCTAGCAGGCTAAATCCGCTTCAGAGAATTAAGCGCTGCTAGTTCAAGACATTATTGGAGATAGACCCGTTTAACAGCTCAGGGCTGTTCGGCAGACGGTCGGCCAGCAAAGATCTGGACCTGCCTGCTCTATTTTCCAAAATAATAAACTCATTGCAGGGCCTCACGTCCCACGGTCATATGCTCACAACATCACGTCACATGGTCTCCACATCACATCAACACTACCTCACATGTCTTATGGTAAACATCACATGGAGGCAATGTCAGATGGTGACAACGTTACATTTTCACATGATCACAAGGTCACAACGCCACTTGGTTATAACACAACATGGACACAACGTCAATCTGTGATATGGTTTCAACTTCACTTGGTCACAAAGTCACAACATCACATGGACACAACGTCACATCAACTCAGTCACTTGGTCAGGGGTTAGGGGTTAAACGTTACATGGTCACAACGGCGCATGGACAGAACATTACTAGGTCACAACGTCATTGTGCCATATGGTCACAACTTTACTTCACAAAATCACACGGTGATGTGGACGTCACATCAACACAATGTCACTAGGTTACGTGATCACGATGTCACATGGTCACGTCACAATGTCCCAACATCACATGGACACAACGTACATACACGTTACATGGTCACAACATGAACAGAAGAGCTGTAATTAAACCTCTTGCTCCAGACGTGTTGGGCTGTCACTTCCCCTGATCTCTAAGATCCTTGAGAAATGAGCATCTTCATGATTTTAAATGGCCCAGTAAAAGCCCACCCCTCAATCCCACTGAGAATCCATGGCAAGATTTGGAAATGGCTGTTCAGATGGTCTCATCCAATCTGACTGAACCGTTTTGGTATTTTGTACCTTTAAAGTACTATGCATGTCGTGTTCATTTAAGTAAGTTCTATTTCAATTCCAGTTTGTAACACTAAAAAGTCCAAGGGGGGTGGAATACTATAGCAGAAGCGGCACAGCCTTTTTATACAGTATATGTGTATGTTAGTATACTCACAGGCAGGAGAAGCCTTATTATATATCCTTATATATATATATATATATATATATATATATATATATATATATATATATATATATATATAATAAGGCTCATATATATATATATATATATATATATATATATATATATATATATATATATATATAGTGTATATATATAATAAGGCTATATATATATATATATATATATATATATATATATATATATATATATATGTATATGTATATATATGTATACTCACAGGAGAAGCGCGACGGCCTGCCCCCCAGCCCGCACTGCTTCACCCTCTGGCCGTGGAACAGGCCGTAGTTCAGCTCTCCCAGGAACTTGTCCAGTTCGGCTCCGGTGGCGTTCACCAGCTCGGCCCCGGTCCGGCACAGGACGGCCCCGGTGACCCAGAACGGGAGCCCGGTGGCGACGGCAGCCATCAGGGCACACGAGAAGCCGAGGACCCCGGAGACCGAAAACAAAATCTGCTTCTGACGGTTCGGCATGACGGGAGGAGGCGAGGGGGGGTCAGAGGACAGCCGCGGAACCAGCATCATAACGGTCAGACGGAAGCCTGCAGCCCAGCGTTTACGTCACCATGGCAACGAGCAGACGCGTTCAGGCCGGGGGGGTACACGGACCTCCGGGGGGGCGGTACACGGACCTCCGGACCTCACTTCAAAGATGAAACATTGGGAGCCAAAACAACGTTAATGTTTAATTACTTCTCACAGTAAGTACCAACTGTTACTGAAGTAGTACTAGCGGTGTTACTCCGCCCCTCCCCGCTCACTGGACGTGATGACGCAGCGACACGTCACAGGGAGACGTCACACGTAAAGCTGCCGAGGCGCCGTGAGTCCGGACCAGTTGCACAGAGACCAGCTGCAGAACGAGGTCAGTGCATCGATCTATTCCTAATTCATTCAATTGATCCGTTACTAATCAGTTGTATAGATTTATTATTGTTCATGTATTTATCTGTCCAACAATAGCGGATGTATAATGTGTGTGTTCATGTTTAGTTCAGCTGTTTCATTGTAGAGGAAAGTTATTATAATCTATTCTAATTATTTATAACTCATTATTATTCATTATAATAGCGATATTAATAACCTGTTATTGATCAGGATGCTCTTAGTGCTGCTGCTCTCCCTGGCTGTCGATGGCCAGATGTTTGGCACCCTGAAGTCTCCAGACTTCCCTGATCCTTATCCCAGAGACACGGTTCTCCGCTGGAACCTCAGCGTTCCCGATGGCTTCCGCATCAAACTCTACTTCAGCCACTTCCACCTGGAGCCGTCCTACTTGTGTGAATACGACTACGTCAAGGTGAGACCCCGCGGCATCATGGGTAGGATTGTATGGCTATTTTGGATCCGGGTTCTGGATCAGGCTCTTAGATCAGGATTCTGGACCAGGAGCTTGGATCAGGATCCTGATTTAGGGTTCTGGATTAGGGTTCTGGATTAGGGTTCTAGATCAGGGTCTTACGATCAGGGTCTTTGATCAGGGTCCTAAATCCTGGTTCTGGAACAAGGTCTTGATCAGGAATCTGAATCAGGGCTCTGGATTAGGATCTGCTCTGTGTGTGTGTGTGTGTGTTCAATCTGCTGTAAACCTCTTCTGTTACTGATGAGTATAGTAATTATAATAATAATAATATTGTTATTAATAGAAATAATAATAACATTCTGTGTATTATTCAAGGTAATAATTCTGGGTATTATTATTTATTAGTTTACTTTGTATCATATATAATATAAACAGATCAGTTTGCACTTCATTTATGTAAACTAAGCTCCATTAGCTTGCCCATCTGGGTTGGCGAGCCTGCTTTCTAAGCTAACCTAGCTACGTTAGCCAACTTAACTCCATTAGCTAACTTACCTGTGTTCGACCCACGAGAGGTAACGATATCTCACCTGGTGCAATTCATCAGGCGCTTTGAATACCAGGGGTCCGTTTGAAGTAGCAGGTTTAACAAACTCTGAGTCAAACCCTAAACTCTGACTTGATTTACCCTGAGACGAGTATGAACCCGTAATTAGAAAGAAAAGCAACACGCTGCTGCAACAAAAGACAGAGAAACGGCGTAAGTTCCAATATAGTGTTGTCAGTTAATATTTAATATACACACTAATCATAATACATACGTTTAACTAATTCCCAGTTCTTACTCTGCTTGTTAGAATGTACTACACACAGGCTTGAAATACACACACGCTCATATTTAATCACAAGAACAATATCGCTGGTAAAAAGTGGTACGATGGTGTTTCAATGGCTTCTTCATCAGGATCGTCCAGAAAAGGACGCGACATGTTCCAGAAAACACTTTAGTCTTTAACGTAACATCTTATTTAGTTCATATGTGTAAACTGATACAGAGTGAATGAATGAATGAGGAAAGGAAAGCGCGCTGTGTGATTGGCTGGACTGCTGTCAGAGGGAGGAGCCTGTGGAAGGAGAAAGAAAACCTGCTCCCGACCAGGTGATGTTCACAGGCTCAGTTACCACGGTGACTGAGCCTGAGCTTTAGTTACCATGGTGACTGAGCCTGAGCTTTAGTTACCATGGTGACCTAGCCTGAGCTTTAGTTACCATGGTGACTGAGCCTGAGCTTTAGTTACCATGGTGACGGAGCCTGAGCTTTAGTTACCATGGTGACGGAGCCTGAGCTTTAGTTACCATGGTGACTGATCCTGAGCTTCAGTTACCATGGTGACTGAGCCTGAGCTTTAGTTACCATGGTGACTGAGCCTGAGCTTTAGTTACCATGGTGACGGAGCCTGAGCTTTAGTTACCATGGTGACGGAGCCTGAGCTTTAGTTACCTCCCTTTGTGAAACAAGCCAGAGTTTCCCTCGTCTCAGGGTGAACAAACTCTGAGTTTACACTAAACCCGCTTCTTGAAACGGACCCCTGGTGCTCTGTGTGCAGGTGGAGGCCGAAGAGGAGGTGCTGGCTTTGTTTTGTGGGGGGGAGGAGACAGACACAGAGGCAGTACCGGATCAGAAGATCATCACCTCCTCCAGAAATTCCATGAGCCTCCTCTTCTCCTCTGACTTCTCCAACGAGGAGCGCTACTCTGGCTTCATGGCTCACTACAGCGCTGTGGGTGAGCGTCATAGGACTGCCGTTACACTGGTCACTTCTGACAGGAAGTGAAGCCCAGCAGCTGGTTCCTCTGTGTTTATGAGTCATGTTATCTCCAGATAAGACCAGCCAATCAGACACGTCCTCCCACAGGATCAACAGTAAACATGTCTCTGTCTCCTCAGACGTGGACGAGTGCAGTGAGCGGACTGACGAAGACCTCCTGTGTGACCACCTCTGTCACAACTACATCGGGGGGTACTACTGCTCCTGTCGCCATGGTTACCTGCTGCACTTTGACAACCACACCTGTCGAGGTGAGGCTTTGTCCCATAACATCGAAGTCTTTCCAGGTGTCTGGACCAGGACCTGTGGGTACCCAAGTGACTTAAGCGTTTACTCCAGTTCACGTCTTACCTGGTGATGCTGAACGGAGCAGGTGGTGATGATGCTGTGTGAGTGGATCAGTAGGATGTGACTGTGTGTGGCAGCTTTTTAGATACAAAGAGACCTCAACTCTGAGGTTCAGGTTCAGTTCAGGTCTTGAGAAATATTTTGAACACTGATACCACACACATCAACCATTCAGACATTTACATCAAAATACATTTATATTCTAATGTAATTATACAAACAAATTGTTATATTAATTCAACTTTAACTAACCCAAATAACATAACAGTATACTGAGATATTATAACATGCACTAAGTAACCAGTAAATGTGTGTCTCTCTGACCCTTGACCTACTGATAGCAGCTGCTGATTGGTGCTAAATATTTACATGTTTCTGTGTGGAGGAGTTGTTGTCTCTTATGACCCTAATTAACTTGTTCAAACTGTTTCTGTGAAGGCAGCCAGTCAGGAACGCACACACACTCACTCCACAATAGACTGAGCAAATGGCTCTTTATTCGCTTTTTATTTTACAACCCACAAGTGTTCTTCACAGAACTGTACATCTGTTATTCATTCCTCAGATCAGAAAATGAATAACAAAGAGTAGAATTACATTAGAATAAAACCATGTCCAGCCATTCCAAAAGATTTGATCATTTAAAAAACAGATGTGAATCTGTTTTGGTCTTGAACATTGAAAAATACTACAATGTATTCAAATCACTCATGATTACACGGAACTCTGGGTAGATTCCCTGCCTCCCACGCCACATCAGGGTCAAAAGTCTGATGGAAAAAAAACAATCTGAAAAATTTGCAGAAAAATATAAACACTTTTCATCCACTTATTTTTATTTTATTTGAATACATTTTTGTATTTTTAAATGACCAAAGCCTGAACCTTCAGCTTCACATTTGTTTTTCAAAAAATCCAAACTTGTTGCCTGGATTTGGCTCCATACTGCCCTTACTGAGCCAGCACTAACTATAAACCTGAGCCAGCACTAACTATAAACCTGAGCCAGCACTAACTATAAACTTGAGCCAGCACTAACTATAAACTTCAGCCAGCACTAACTATAAACTTCAGCCAGCACTAACTATAAACTTCAGCCAGCACTAACTATAAACTTCAGCCAGCACTAACTATAAACTTCAGCCAGCACTAACTATGGACATAAGCCAGCCCTGACTATGAACCTGAGCCAACACTAACTATAAACTTGAGCCAGCACTAACTATGGACATAAGCCGGCCCTGACTATGAACCTGAGCCAACACTAACTATAAACTTGAGCCAGCACTAACTATAAACCTGAGCCAGCACTAACTATAAACTTCAGCCAGCACTAACTATAAACTTCAGCCAGCACTAACTATAAACTTCAGCCAGCACTAACTATAAACTTCAGCCAGCACTAACTATAAACTTCAGCCAGCACTAACTATAAACTTCAGCCAGCACTAACTATAAACCTGAGCCAGCACTAACTATAAACTTCAGCCAGCACTAACTATAAACTTCAGCCAGCACTAACTATAAACTTCAGCCAGCACTAACTATAAACTTCAGCCAGCACTAACTATGGACATAAGCCAGCCCTGACTATGAACCTGAGCCAACACTAACTATAAACTTGAGCCAGCACTAACTATGGACATAAGCCAGCCCTGACTATGAACCTGAGCCAACACTAACTATAAACTTGAGCCAGCACTAACTATGGACATAAGCCGGCCCTGACTATGAACCTGAGCCAGCTCACTCGGACACTCAGGTGGCGGCACGGATCTCTGCCTGTCTGACTGACAGGCAGAAGATTCTCCCACACTACTCTACTCCTCCGCTCTCTTCACTGGCTACTGGTGGCTGCCCGCATCCACTTCAAAACATTGGTTTTGGTCTTGAACATTGACAAATACAACAATGAATTCAAATCACTCATGATTACGAGCCCCTCTTAGTTGATGCCCTACGCCACATCAGCGTCAAAAGTCTGAATGTAAAGAAAAAAATGGTTGAAATGCACTTATTGTAAGTCGCTTTGGATAAAAGTCAGCTAAATGTAATGTAATGTTATAACTATGAACCTGAGCCAGCCCTAACTATGGACATGAGCTACACCTAACCATAAACCTAAACCAGACCTAAACCTAAACCTTGGTTCAACTTCAAGCTACAATCTGCAAACTCACCACTGATGATCCACATGCTGAGACCTGAGGCTTTAACTATTGTGTGGATTTATCTGTGTGCAGTGGAGTGCAGTGACGGTGTGTTCAGGGAACGCTCCGGAGAATTCAGCAGTGTAGATTTCCCGTCTCCGTACCCGAAAAGTTCAGCGTGTTCGTACCGGATCGAGGTGGACCCGGGCTTCAAGCTCCTCCTCCAGTTCGACCCTCGCTTCGAAGTGGAGGACCACCCTGACATCAGCTGCCCCTACGACCACCTGAAGGTGAGAACAGCACATACACTCCCGTACACACACATATGTTCTGGTCACCTGTCTCTGTCAGATCACAACAGGAAGCAAGGAGTTTGGTCCATTCTGTGGTAATCAACCTCCAGCAGAGATTCAGACGGACAGCAACGTTGCCACCGTCTTCTTCCACAGTGACAACTCAGGAGAGAACCTGGGCTGGAGGATCACATACACATCTACAGGTAGATACACACAGTAGACTACACACTGGTACAATTCTGAAGGTAAATACACACTAAACATCTACACGTAGACACACACCATACACTACACACTATACAGTATTAATGTTCATACAGCAGTCAGCAAACTCCTGAATTTCTTTAAACACTTTCATTATGTTATGACAGGAAGTAAGTGTCGGGCCCCTGAAGCCCCGCCCAATGCCCTGCTGACTCCCGTCCAATCCGAGTACTCCTTTAAGGACCACATCGTGGTCACCTGTTCACCTGGATTCACACTAATGAAGGTAGGACACATCTACATATTTTTACTTGCAGTTTTTGTTTTTTGAGAATTAGTACACAACTCACGTATTAAAATAACTAACTGCCACAACTGTTAAAGCTGCAGGCCAGTGATGGAAAGGGACTTTGCACATTTATTTAGGTTAAATCCAATAACTTTATTTGACCTGACCAAAATCACATTATAGACCCATAAACCTGAACCAGCCCTAACTATGAACCTGAGCCGGCCCTTACTTTAAACCAGATCTAAACCTAATCATAAGCCGGAAACAGCCCTTACTATAAGCGATTAAGAGAAGGATGTTTCTCCTCATGTTATGTGTCTTTTTGTCTTTTGTTTGGTTCAGGACGGAGAGAATCTGGATTATTATCAATTAGAGTGTCAGTCTGAAGGATCATGGAGCAGCAGTCCTCCTCAATGTCAGAGTAAGAAATCATTCTGCAGCATGTGAAGCTGATGTAACCGTTTGACATTTAATTCTAACAGTTTATTTTTAAGGGACATATCAGGAACATGGTCATTTCACTCATAACTGTAAGTCTGACCTTCTGACTTCTTTTGTTCTACAAAGCTAAATTATCAACATGGTATTCTCTTTCTAACAATAAGAAGGCAGCACTTATGAATATTCAATTCAATTCGATTCATTTTATTTTGTATAGCCCAAAAAGCTGCTGCTTCTTCTTCTTTTGAGTATAAACAAAAGTGGTGTAAACACGTTGTCCTTCACTACTTCAATTCAATTTTATTTTATATAGGTCAAAATTGCAAATCACCAATTTGCCCCAGAGGGCTTTACAGTCTGTACACATACAACATCCTCTGTCCTGAAACCCTCCATCGGCACAGGAAACACTCCCCAAAAAACGAAAAAAAACCTTCCAAGAGGGAAAAAAGTAAGAAACCTTAGTGAGAACGTCAGAGGAGGATCTGTCTCCTGATGGACAGACTACAATGGATGTCATGTGTACAGAATGAACAATGTATAATACATGCAATTATATGACAGGAATGAATCAAGTAATATTGTAGGTTGTGTGGTAACTGCAGCAACAGACCTCAGATCAGGTTGAACTTAATGCTTTCCGTCTCTTTCTAGAGGCAGACAGAGGAGGAGATGCTCTTTGTTTCACATCTTCACCAATCACCGCCCACATTAGTCTGATTCTTATTAACTAAACTCTAGAAACACTTTGTCAGTAGTTTTAGATTATTTACCAATAAAGCAAATAAAAAAGCATCTCCAGCCATGTTTTTTTCTCAAACAATCTGTCGATGATAATAATGACAACAATGTGATCAGTGAAGATTTAGAATTTGTATTTTCTTCTCGTGAGGAAGTAGAATGTTTAGCATTGTCCTGTATGGACTCCGCCAGCAGCAGTTTTAACACTGATGAACATGAAGTAATAATAAATCATTTAGTGTTTTAGTTTTATACACATTTTAAATCATTAGATCCATCTGCAAAATATATCAACAGATTTGTCAATACTGTGAAAAGGTGCAAAGAAGGAAAACAAATATGTAAAGTTAAGATTCATATTGTCTGAATTTGGAAAAAGTACAGATATTATCTAGATATAATGTGGTATCTACATTTTTCAGTTATTGGGGACAATGGTTTCATCATGTCTGCATATTTTGCATTGTGGTGCTCCTCAGAACATCTGGGTGCTTCTTTAGTCTTCATCATGTTCCTCTTCCTCCGCACTGACTGATGGGGAATCTCTCTTTTACAGTGGTGGATTGTGGGAGTCCGAAGGTGGTCTCCATGGCCCACTTGGTGTTTGGGAGCGATGACAACAGCACAAAGTTTGGATCAAGTGTTGAGTATGTTTGCAGAGAGGACTTCTTCCAGCTCAACAGCAGCAGCAGTAAGAATTTTATGACTTTATTATATATATATGTGTGTATATATATATATATATATATATATATACACATACATACATACATACATGTATATATACACATACATACGTTTTACAAATTTACAGACAGCATGAGCAAGTGTGTGTGTTTGTGTGTGTGTCCTAGGTCTCTACAGCTGTGGTTCTACTGGAGAATGGCAGAACTCACAATCAGGGTCTCGTCCACCTACCTGTGTACCAGGTAACCTTCATTCTGCCACAGGAACTCCTCTCTCTTCTCTTTACTCAGGACGTGTTTCTGCGTCTGCGTCGTCGCGTCGACGCACTGGTTTCACTTCCTGGTTGTAAAGTCCTGCGTGTGTTGCAGAGCGATTCACCTCCAGAACAACAGGTGGAGTCACGTGTTTTGTTGAAGACGACCTACAGAGTCACGTCTATTTATTTATTTGTTTATCATAGACTTTATTGCCCCGTGCATCCACACTGCTGCTTTTCATCAAGGACACATTTGTCCCGTATTTTCCTCCACAACTTTGTTCCTCTCGACCGGCAAACCGGCGTTTGCGGCGATCTCCCTCCGTGAATCCAATCCGCTTCTAAACCCACCAATGACGGCTTGTACACGTGATCATATTTACGCATTTCTTCAGACAAAAGTTCTTAAATCTGCTCCATTCTCTCGTAAACATTCTTTGTTTTAATAACGGCCGTATCGGGCTGTGAAAGCGGAGACGTGAGACTCCGTAAAGGACGTAGTTAGCGGACCGATCGCAGCCTGGTGCGCTGCGGGAGGCTTTCGTTGCTTGCGTCGAAAGCGACTAGAAAAATGGGTCGACGCAAGCAAGCACGCA
Organism: Gasterosteus aculeatus; assembly: GCF_964276395.1. NCBI lineage: Eukaryota > Metazoa > Chordata > Actinopteri > Perciformes > Gasterosteidae > Gasterosteus > Gasterosteus aculeatus. The sequence goes on along the minus strand of NC_135688.1, from coordinate 159,235 downwards.
AGGGGGTATGAGAAGGCATGCAAGGGACACGCAAAGGACACGCAAGGGGGTCTTGCGTCTGCGTGTAAGCATGAACTAGGCTTTAAGCTACTTGGTCAGCTGCGGTCCAGGTTAGTCCCCAATACTTAAAATGAACGAGTACATAACGAAGTACATGAAGAACAATCTACATATCTGTCTCCCTCAGTCCCTCCAGCATGTGGCCGGCCCTCCCGCCTCCCCCCCCCTCAGGTGAAGCGGATTGTGGGGGGTCGGCGGTCCGAGCCCGGCCTTTTCCCTTGGCAAGTCTTGCTCAGCGTGGAGGACCTGTCCCGGGTTCCTGAGGACCGCTGGTTCGGATCCGGGGCCCTGCTGTCCTCATCCTGGGTGCTCACAGCGGCCCACGTCCTGAGGTCCCAGAGGAGGGATGCCAGCGTGGTCCCTGTAGCCCCTGAGCATGTCCAGGTCTCCACCCCTTTATCTTCACCTCTTTATCTCCACAACTTTATCTCATCGGGCACTACATCTACACTTTTAATATGTCGTCCATTGTGTCAACATAGATATCTTTAACCAGTTTCACCAACCAATTACTCTTTACTAGTTTAAATGTTATGACTTAACTTATGACAGTTTACCAGTAACTAACCATGTGATTCAGGTATATCTGGGTCTCCATGACAACACAGACAAACGTCTGGCCACCAATCGTACGGTGGAAAAAATATTCCTCCACCCAAACTTCCAACCGGACAACTACAATAACGACATCGCTCTGCTGAGGCTGGAGGAGCAGGTGGGGTTTACTGAGTTCATCCGACCTGTGTGTCTGCCTCCACCCAAAAGACAGGTACTAGTACTACTGATACTACTATTGATACTGTATTTGTTTAACTCAATAATAAATTGACCATTGACTCTGAGGTTAAACCATTGACTTTTGGGTTAAACCATTGACTCTGAGGTTAAACCATCAACTGTTGGGTTGAGCCATTAACCCTGAGGTTAAACCATTGACTTTTGGGTTAAACCATTGACTCTGAGGTTAAACCATCAACTGTTGGGTTGAGCCATTAACCCTGAGGTTAAACCATTGACTTTTGGGTTAAACCATTGACTCTGAGGTTAAACCATCGACTATTGGGTTAAACCATTGACTCTGAGGTTAAACCATCGACTATTGGGTTAAACCATTGACTCTGAGGTTAAACCATCGACTATTGGGTTAAACCATTGACTCTGAGGTTAAACCATCGACTATTGGGTTAAACCATTGACTCTGAGGTTAAACCATCGACTATTGGGTTAAACCATTGACTCTGAGGTTAAACCATCGACTATTGGGTTAAGCCATTCACTGTTTCCTCCCAACCTTGCCCTATCTGTTTTTCAGGGTGACCCCCCTTCACCTCTCCCTAACTCAATGGGTGTGGTTGCTGGATGGGGAATCTCCAACCTCAACACCACCTCCTCCTCTGGTGACCCCATCAAGCTGACCGCCAAACCCGGGATGACCTCTGACCTTTTGCAGTACGTCAAGCTACCAGTGGTTTCTCAAGACGAGTGCGAGGGGAGCTACGCCTCACGCTCTGTTAGCTACAACATCACAGACAACATGTTCTGTGCCGGTTTCCTGGAGGGGGGGAGGGACACCTGCCTAGGGGACAGCGGGGGGGCATTTGTGATGGAGGACATGGTGAGCAGGAGGTGGGTGGTGTTTGGATTAGTGTCATGGGGGGGGCCGGAGGACTGCGGAAGTCAGAGGGTCTACGGAGTCTACACACGAGTGGCTAACTATGTGGAGTGGATACAGAAGCAGCTTAAGACCGCCCCCTGGTGGTGAGACAAGTGGAGGGATGGGTGGAGGGATGGGTGGAGAGACAAGCAGAGATGGGTGAAGAAATGGGGGGAGAGACAGGAAGAGGGAATTGCGGAGAGACAGGTGAAGACACAAACAGAATAGCAACAAGAAAGTTTGCTCCTTGGTGTAACCCTCAAACCTGCAACCTAAAACAAACTGTGCGGAAACTTGAACAGTTATGGCGTTTCACCAAATCAGAAGGATCTAGGCTAGTACCTTCTGATTTGGCAGACAGCCTTAAAACATATAAGAAGGCTCTCCGTAACACCGTGGATTTCTTTGGACCTCGTAGAACTTCTTTAATGATAGGATTCTGACTTTAAGAGAGAACATGTATGGTCTCCTGCCTTCAACCAGTGCCGACCCGTCCTCGGATGTAAGAACCTTGGATTCAGCAGTGGCCCCTGACAGCTACTTGGATGGCTTCTCTTCCATCAGCCTTGGTCAACTGACTTCTACAATTAAAATTGTAAATCTTCTACTTGTCTCTTGGATCCAATTCAGACAAGGCTGCTTTTCCTTTAGTTAGCATGTCTTTACTGTATATTATGAATCTGTTGACAGGACATGTACCACAGTCCTTCAAAGAAGCTGTAATTAAACCACTTGTTAATAAACTTACTCTTGCTCCAGAGGTGTTGGCTATCTTTACTTACTCCCCAAACCTCCACCCTAACCCTCAGATCTAAAGGCAGCTCGCTCCTTCGGGTCCCCTACACCGCTCCACACCCCGGGCGACCGGGCCTTTTGCTCGACAGAAATGAAACAGTCTCCCTGACCACCTGAGGGCAGCACGGTCACTGGTTTCAGCAAGGCGTTTTACTCTATCTTCATTTTTTCCCCTTTGTTTTTACTAGCTTTTACTTTATTTGAACTATGTTTTACCTATGTTTTGCTGGCTCGATTACACTTTGAGATGTGTTGAGGAAGGGTGTGTTATGAATAAAATGTATTATTTATTCCCTTCCTTGAGAAATCAATCGCAAATTAGTTGTGCAATACATATCAATGGTTTAATTGAGGATTTACTGCATCACACCACAGAAACAGCACTGGTGAAAATTACGAATGATCTTCCAACTGCCACGGACCATGGACTTGTCTTTGTTCTTGTCTTCTTGGACCTCAGTGCCGCATTTGACACAATTGATCATTGTATAATGTTGCAAGGACTAGAACATTTGATTGGTATTAAAGGGACCGCAATCAGCTGGTTTAAGTCGTATTTATCGGATTGATCCCAGTTTCCAGAATCCTCAACGTCAATTGTCACAGAGTTCCACAAGGTTTTGTGCTTGGACCGATTTCATTTACTTTGTATATGTTTCCATAAGGTGATGTTATATATGATAACATATGTTCGTCCGTTTTCTCCCCCCATCGAAGGGTATTTTATTTTTTGGGGCGTTTTTCCTGTGCCGATGTGAGGGTTTTACAGAGAAGAGGATGTTGTATGTGTACAGACTGTAAAGCCCTCTGGGGCAAATTGGTGATTGGCAATTTTGACCTATATAAAATAAAATTGAATTGAAGTAGTGAAGGAAAACGTGTTTACACCACTTTTGTTTATACTCAGAAGAAGAAGAAGCAGCAGCTGTTGGATCTGAAGAGTCCAGATGGCCAGATGTTCTCCACCCCTCAGTGGCTCAGCCCTCTGTGCCGTTGAGGTCTGGTCTCCCCATTGTATCTCTGATCCAGTTCAGGAAGTTCCCCAGACGGGTGTAGACTCCGTACTTTCCCTTTCCGGCACATTCTTCTCCCCAGCTGACGACCCCAGTGAGGAACCAGGTTCCTCTGTAGTTCACCACGAACGGACCCCCGCTGTCTCCACTGCAGGCGTCCATGCCCACATCCAGGTAGCCAGCACAGAACATGTTGTCTGTGATCACCTGCAGTGTCATCATGGTTGTTTTCAGTGACATCATTATGGTATACACAGTGATATAATTATAGCATACACACAAAGTGACATCATCATGTTAAACGCAGACGTGCACAGCGCAGTGTATACGGTACACACTGAAGGTGGGTATGATGTAGTCACCTGCTCCGTGGAGGCGGCGCATACTCTGAAGCTGACCACTGGGAGCGTGACCTTCCTGAGGAAGCGGGAGGACCTCCCCATGTAATGAGTGAGTCCCCATCCCGTCACCACGCCGCGGTTATCCTCCTGAACACACAAACCGTCCGTCACCCTGCAGAAACACGACCCTCATTGTGTCAGTAGAGCTACCTGCAGCAGGTATGTGGACAGGTGGGGGTCTGGGAGGCAGGCGGGCGCCACGGTGGGGCTCCTTACAGCGGGCCGGTCCAGGTACAGCAGAGCCACGTCGCTGTCGAAGGTGAAGGAGTGGAAGTGAGGATGGACGAAGACCTTCTGAACCTTAATCACTTGCTCCCCTGGATCCGGACGTCGCTTATCGTAGTCACCTGAGACGTGATTCATGCGTTAGCAGGGACCCACACAGAGCAGGAACAAAAACACACAAACACACAAGGTCACCTAAGGTCACATGGTCCGGTGTCTCCTCCAGGCAGTGAGCCGCAGAGACCACCCAACGATCAGAGACGAGGGTCCCACCACAGAACCCGTAGCCATCAGACCTGCAGAGCAGAACCTGGACAACACAAACACAAAGTACACACACACAGCTTCATAACTAGACACATCCCACACACTGCGGTTTAATAAGTGTATGTGTATACATATGTATATATATATATGTATACAGAAATGTTTCGGCTATATATATATGTTTATATAACATCCATCCATCCATCGTGAAACCACTTATCCTGCACACTGGAGTCCATCACAGCCAACGTCACGTGATAGACGGGTTCATCCTGGACTGGTCACCAGCCAATCACAGGGCTACACAGAGACACACAACCATCCACACTCACACTCACACACCTACAGGCAATTTAGAGTCCCCAATCAACCTGATCCCCAGAGCAGGTCTCTGGACTGTGGGAGGAACCCGGAGAGAACCACACAGACACGGGGAGAACATGCAGACTCACACAGAAAGGCGTCTGGGCGGAGTGGAACCAGGACCTTCTCGCTGTGAGGAGACGGTGAAAACCACCACGCCACCATGCCGCCATGTTTATATAACATGCTATATGTATAGCAGAAACATGTTTCTTTTATCAAGGAGCAGCATAAACTTAGTAGTTGTTCAAACTATAGAGTATATGTAAACTTCAGTAGTCGTTATAAATGTTTATTGGTTCTATTTATGTTCATAATGCTTATTGATGACTATAAGAAGCACTACATGGCGGGCACTCGGACTAGGGGCGGCATGCCAGGGTTACCTGGATAAAGAGTTACAATGAAGAGCAGCTTGTTCTCACTGCTTGTTCGTATTTAAAAACACGACAATAGTGGTTACAGATAACTTGGTTATTAATAACTTTAGTTCCATCAACTCCGCCTGGAAGATATTTCAAATGAAAATGTCCAAGATATTCCTCCCACTGTTCTCAATATTCTCTGCGTTATTGTTCGATAGAATAATTGTTGGCGATAATAGCTAGTGATGAGATAATAACGTGTTATTATGTGCCTATATATATATACTGTATATATCAACACCTGCCATGGACTCCTTCCTGGTTTCTCCAGGACTCCGCCCACAATACGACCCTCCACTCCTCCTCCCTCCTCCCCAATCAGCTCTGTCTCATTGCTTCCTCTTTGCCCAGATGTTGAGTTCACTGTGACCAGCTCCTCCTCCGTTTCAACTACGTCCGGGTCAGCCAGCCAGTTGGTGTTGTTGTTGTTGTTGGTGGTGTTGATGGTAGTGTTGTCGTCCCTCATGTGGGTGTTGATCTGCTCTGTCTGACTCCACAGAGAGCGACTCTGGTACAAAGAGAAGTCTCTGTGCTGACGACCACAGGGGAATGACACTGTTTATAAAAATATGAACGTAAAGTGTTCAGTATTTAGAGTCCATATATAGTTATGAATATACACAAATCAGAGTATCAATAACCTGAATATACACTCAGCGGCCATTTTATTAGGTCCACCTTGCTAGTAGAAAGTTGGACCCCCTTATAACTTCAGAACTGCTTGAATTCTTAGTGTTGTACTTTTAACAAGGTGTTTCCTTGTTCCTCAAACCCCCACCAGTCAGGCTTCAAGGCTCCACAGAGACTGCTCTCCTCGCTGTCTCAGAGCAACTCCACACTGCTAGAGCTCCTCTCTCTCCTCTGTCCTCGTCCTTCTGGACCTCTCTGCTGCATTTGACACAGTCAACCACCAGATCCTTATCTCCTCCCTTCAGGAACTTGGTGTCTAAGGCTCTGCTCTCTCCCTTCTCTCGTCCTACCTCGACGGACGCACCTACCGGGTAACCTGGCGAGGATCTGTGTCGACCTCGTCCTCTTACTACTGGAGTTCCTCAGGGTTCCGTCCTGGGTCCCCTTCTCTTCTCGCTCTACAACAACCCTCTCTGCGCTGTCATTCGCTCGCATGGCTTCTCTTACCACAGCTATGCCGATGACACCCAACTAATTCTCTCCTTCCCTCACTCGGATCTCTGCCTGTCTGACTGACATCTCTCAGTGGATCTGCCCACCATCTGAAAATCAACCCCGCAAGACTGAACTACTTTGACTCCGTGTTAACGCCCACTTTGACTGCAGGAACCTCGGCGTGACGTCGACAGCCGACTCTCCCTGACTCCAACATCACTGACAACACCATCCTGTAGATACTCGCTCTACAACATCAGGAGAACACGTCCTCTTCTCACTCAGAAGGTACTGATTCAGGCTCTTGTCATCTCCCTCCTGGACTACTGTGACTCTCTCCTGCAGGTCTCCTGCTACCACCATTCCACCTCTGCAGCTCATCCAGAATGCAGCAGCTCCACTGGTCTTTAACCTTCCTAAGTTCTCCCTCACTCCTCCACTCCTCCGCTCTCTTCACTGGTACCGGTGGCTCATCCAGTTCTAAACATGGTGCTCAGGTACCATGCTGTGAATGGATGGGGTCCAGCTTACATCCAGGACCTGGTCCAACCCGACATCCCGACCGACAGAAAGACAGAATGAGAGAGACAGACCCGCACTCTCCGCTCTGCATGTGATAAACTGCTTGTTCCTCCTCACTGAGAGCAAAACATTCGACTAGATCTCCACTCTTTGCTGTCCTGCTCCTAAATGGTGGAAGGAGGTCTCTGAAGACATCAGGACCACAGAGAGCCTTCACATCTTCAGACTAAAGACACACCTCTTCAGACTCTACCTCCACTAACACACTAACTGTAGCACTGACATTGGACTTATAATGGTTCTTATCTACAGCAAGTTGTAAATTGGCTTATTTGATGAAATTGCACTTTCTTGTTTCTTGTTCTTCTGAGTTTGTCTCCTTATGGTTGAATGCACTTATTGTAAGTTGCTTTGGATAAAAGGTTCTTGGTTCTTAGGCTTAGTACCGGCTCTTCCTTTTTCGAGAGGGATTTTCATTTTGGTCTTTTTGTAATACACTTTGATTTGCTTCTTGAGTCGTGCAGATTCAGTAACATTCTCTAAGTATTAGTGGTATAATGTGCAGTAGTTTGTCATAGTTACAGTGGTATTATGCACTGTAGTTTGTAGTAGTTACAGTATTATAAGACACTAGTTTTTATTAGTTACATTAGTATAATGCGCTGTAGTTAGTTGCAGTTGGAGAAGTATAATACGGCATATTCACAGTAGTTGCAGCAGTATATTACTTTGTAATACTACTATAGCTCCTACAAAGTACTGAGTAGTTTGTATTGGTTACATTATCATTATATAGGCTTTAGTTTGTAGTAGTTGCAGCAGTAGTACAACCCGTTAGTGTAACAGGCTCTGTGAGTGGTACCTGACTTTGAGCAGCTGCGTCCGTCCTCCTCCAGTCTGAATCCATCAGCACAGCCACACCGAACTCCATCTCCCAGTAGGTCTCTGCAGTACTGCATACAGCCCCCGTTCCTATAGCGACACTCCAACACCACTGCCCCCAACATTCCCTTGTTACCTTTACACTGTGTCACATGGTAAGCTACAAAGCACCCCTCTGTTGTGTTCTTTGTTATTCATTTTAAATGTGACTGAATGATAAGATTTCAGATTGTGAGTTATTGAGTTAAATCACTAACGAGCATGTTTTATATACTATACATACATTATCTGGTATTGTACGTGCAATGTCATCTGCATAGAGAAAAAGATCATATGACTCTGGGAGTGTTTCACGTTTAGCAAAATACAAATAATCGGCCTCCTCAGGTCCACTGAGCCCCCGTGCAGCAGTAATCATCGTTACCTGAGTCACAGGTCTTGCCGTGATACTGAGGAGAACAGAGACACAGGAAGTCTCCTCGGTCCAGAGTGCACATCCCTCCATTCAGACAGGGGTTGGTCCGACAAGGGTTCAGATCTACAACGCAGAGGAGAGGCACTCGAACACGTTGCGACTTCTTCCACTTCACTCACAGTTAAGGTCATATTTATATTATCGCTACTCCTACATTCATTTGGTTCAAGAGTTTGAGTACATTCATGTGGAATGATTGAAAGTTCCAGAAGAGTTGCTAACAGCTGGAGCTAATTCAGTAAGTTATTTTGGAGTTCTGGTTTGAAAAACATATTAAGTCACAAAATCACAAGTCACAGAATGACCTTGTGTGGTACGTAATGACCTCACCTCGTTCAGTTTAGATGAACCCTCAGTGTGAAAATTAGGGAACTTATTGTATACTCACTTGTGTATTTGTACCAGAACTCCAGCTGTGGAAAAATAAAGTCAGAGTAAGTGCAGCAGTATTTGGAGTGCTTCTATCTACAGTCTGAGTGTTGTGACCTCTCTGCATGCTGTGCAGATGAACACACACCGTCCTCCAGAAGGAACATCGCAGCAGACACAACACCTTGTTCTCAGTGGCCCCTTGTGGGTCCTGGGGCTCAGGTTGGACCACAGTGGTCCTTCCTACCGTCTTCTCGCTGCTCTGGAAGATCTCGCTGGCCTCCTCCTGCGAGCACGTCTCCTCGTGACACTCCCTCTCCAGATCTCCGGGTAACATCTCCTCCATGAAGAAGGCATTGGCTCGCCGCCTCCGAGCGGACGAGCCGAGGACTTGACCTGCCGAGGGCCGGTCCAGGAACACTGAGTGGGGGGCGAGATACAAATACTCCGTACGGTGCTTTAGTACTAATACCATCTCAGAAGACACATCAGTCTGTCTTACCTGTACAAGTAACCAGTGGGAAGCAGGTCAGCAGGGTGCAGAGGGTCCACATGAGTAGCATGTCTGTCCGTCTGTCTCTGGGTGTCTCCTGTGGGGACAGATGCTTGGTCTCTGAGGTAAAATGGAAGGCGTCTGCTGATCGTTGAGCTCAGTTCAAATATTGACAGACGTCACAGCCTGTGGGCCAAGAGGTCAAAGGTCAACCTATTACATAGGACATAAACTCCTAAATCTACTATCAATAAGGATTATAAACCCAAACAAACTTTATTATCTTGAGAGTAAAGGGATTCAACTTTAAATCTTCCTTCTATCCATTTTGTTTTGTTCAGATAGATCTTTATTCATCCTCGATAGAAGCTCATTGATTTAGACACTTTGACAACATCCATATTTTCAGAGTTAAAACCTAAAAATAAACAAGGATCAATCTGTAATAAGAGAAACTAGTTTAAAGGCACAATAATCAAAGTAGTAACGTCAAAAATCAATGATTTTTATATCGATTGTTTGGTCGATTTGTGTTGGAGAGACAATGTATGAAACAGACACAGAAACGTGTAAACGTTTTATTTGATAAAAGTTAGGACTTCAGTTTAGCAGGCTTCAGAAAGATCGAATGTGATTAATGATTTATAAATAAACAACAACAACACGCCAACGTTCTGATTAACGCCCTCATTGTTTGTTCTTAAAAGAGACAATACGTTTCTATTGAGAGACAGACAGAAAGACAGAATGAGAGAGACAGAGACAAAGAAAGAGCAAGACAGCTTGTCAGACCACCAGGTTGGTACACGTCATCTCGTCAGTATTCAACACTTCTGTTTAGAAAGTAAAATCGAAACATCAACTAAGGTTTAGAAGAAATAAATATGGGTTTTAGTTTAAAAGAAGAAACACGGGGATGCTGCAATGCCTTAAAGGGTTCGGAACACGACAGACGGGCGGTTCTGATTGGCCGGCTGCTCAGGTGAGAGACAGCATGCGTTGTTTCAGAGGTCCTGAGCCCTCTAAACTTGAGCTTGTTCTCTGAAGTCCAAACATCAAGAACCTGAGGATCCTGTAGGTAGGAGAACCGGGTAGAACCCAGAACCTGCAGCTGGTGGTGCGGTCTATAGATTAGCTCGAGTCTGGATCTTGTAGGTGAGCCCTGATGGTGGGTAAGATAACAAGGCACTGTTGGGTTATCTGGTTCTGGGAGTAGATCGGCCTGCAGGCTGGAGGTCAAGCAACGTCAGCGAGCAACGGCAGTAGAAGGAGGAGGGGAGCAGACAGCTGTTTCTATGGCAACGAGAAGAAAGACGGATTAAATGTGAGACAAAAACATAAGGTTTGAACCTTCTTAATACTAAAAACATCATTACCTGAGGATTCACCTGTTAGGCCTCGCTGGCGCTGCTGTTCCTGTTGAGCTCTCTGATGCCGTGAAGGATTCTCTTTATGTGACCGACCTTTGTCACCCCAAGGTCCTGTGACCATAACACAGTTAAAAGTACACATATCAGTAATCTGACCGGTAAGAATATCAGTCGGTAAATGAAGATAAAAGCAGTTTATAAATCTGACAATGATATGAGCGTATTGATACTAAATATCTAAACAGGATTATCCAAAGGTAACAACAACCCAATGAAGGTTAGCGGCTAGCAGGTAGCAGCAGTACCTTCAGGTCCCTCCTCTCCAGGTGGATCAGTTCGGCCCCACGGACATCGTGCCCCATGAAGATGTCTTGATACTCGTTGAGAGAGAGAAAGCCCAGCCACGCCCCCACCTCCTCCGTCCCCCACTGGTGGACTGAGAGACCAACAGGAAGTGGGTCAGGTAAACAGGAAGTGGGTCCGGTAGACATAGGGTATGTCTCAATTCCTCGGCTGTCCCGTTCCATCGGCTCCGGAGCCGGTTTGGAGGACACATCTGGTCTCTCCTTTGCAGCCCAGCATATCCCAGCATGCAGTGTGGTCCGATGAGGATTTCATTTATTCAGGCGGGTGATCCAGCAGCACAGAGTTCACTTTTAAATGTTACGTAACCAGTGTCGAGTTTTAAATACACATAAGACGCAAGAACAAAGTGGTCTTAGTTATAACGTAACTCCGTCCTGCCCTCCCCTCCCCTCCCCCTCCCCCGGCTGCCTCCCTCACCCGAACCCCCCCTGGGTCCATGTACTGCTTCTCATCAATGTGCCAACACACATTTATAACAAACACACAACGAGCAGCTCGTCTGTGGTTATTAGTGAAAAGTCACTTTAATGACTTTCACACTTTAGAGGCTGTGTAATATCTTACTGAGGCCGTGACGCTTTATACTTCATATCATGAACAGAAATGGATCTCAGGTAAGTGAGCCCAAGCAGACAAGTTATGAACGGAATTAGCTCACAGGATCCTCAGGTTCTTGATGTTTGGAAACAACGCCTGCTTGTTGAAGACCACCAGTCAGTCTCTCACCTGATCAGCCGGCCAATCACAACCGCCCTTCTGTCATGCTCCTGGTGGACATGTTGGACCTCATCTGCATCTTAAAACTAAAGTAGCTTGTATATGCAAGAAGATTATAAAGAGTCTGTGCATAAAAGTTAATAAATGTGTTTTTATTGGCTGTATTGATAGATTTACGGAGGAGCTGGTTACGAAAACAGGAAGTCCCCCATA